>NW_006399861.1:9595526-9597642 GCF_000299155.1 Elephantulus edwardii
AAGTGCCCATCAACAAACGAATAGAGAAGCTGTAATATATTCGCAGAATGGAATACTATGCTGCGTTGAAAAACAAGGAACTCATGACATATTATACAAAATGGCCGACCCTTAATGAGGACATTATGCTGAGTGAAATATCTCATTCACAAAAGGACAAATATTGCATAGGGCCATTGTTGTAAAATGGGGCTGACATCAGGGTTGAGGGAAGACAGAGAAGGAGGGTATACTGCATTGAAACAATAGAGGGACAGAACTGTTTAAAAGGGATATATGATTGGGTATTATTGTCATGACAAGAGTCCAGAATGAAGGCTGCACAGGGGAGTGGACTTGTGGGGGAGGGATTGCATAATAACGAAAGAGTTTTCTTCTTTTACTTTTCAAGGAGAAGAGTGAATTGGGGGGAGCGGGTAGGCAGGGAGAAAAGTGCAATAATGAATTAATGGAAACCCTAAGTCTCTGTAAATGTTCATTAAAATTAATAATAAAAAAGATATCCCCTGCTTCCCACCCTCAGCCTCCTCCATCCCTTTCCCCTTTCATTTTTGTACACGTTTTATGAGGAGTCCATTACTTTTTTAAAAATTTTATTTATTTATTTATTTTTATTTTTGTGTGAGTGTACCGTCAAATCGGATCTGACTGGTACAGGAGGAGATTGTCCCTCCTTCCCCGGCAGAGCATCTGGTGGATTCGAACCGTGCGCCTCTTGGATTGTAGTAGCAGCTCCTTGCCACTAGGCCACCAGAGCTCCCCTTAGTCCATTACTTTTACAATAATGACCTTATGCAGTATTTGATCATATGAGACTTGAGATAGTTCACACATCATAATACTTTCCAACCTCTCCCATGTTACATAGTATTTTCAAAATCATTGCTTCTAAGGGTTGTGTAGTATTCCATCATGTGAATGCACCAGTTTCTTAATCCATTGGCTGTTTCCATTTTCTTGCTATTGTGAATAACACTGCTATGAACAGAAATCTCTGTTTTCATCTTGCTTTTATTTCCCTCAGTTCTATATTCCTAGCAGTGAAATAGCTGAATTTCATGAAACAATGTATGAGCAGGAGCCTGTGGTGATGAAGAAAGTTCAAGCTATTGTGAAGGAATTGGTAAAAAACAAGGTCCCAGGAATTGATGGCACACCAACTGACATATATAAACAAACAGACGCTACCCTGGGCACTCTCACCAAGTTGTATCAAGAAATTTGGAGGACAACCACCCGGCCAATTGACTGGAATAAATCTTTATTTTTTTTTCCCCCGTTCAGAAGAAATGTGACCTGACAGAGTGCAGAAATTATTGAACAATATTATTACTATCACATGCAAGCAAGATTATGCTGAAAATGATCCAAAAATGACTGCAACAGCACATCAACTGAGAACTCTCAGAAGTTCAGGCTGGATTTAGAAGAGGCCATGATACTAGGGATATTATAGCTATTGTTAGATGGATTTTGTCTGAAAGCAGAGAGTACCAGAGGAATGTCTATCTGGGTTTCACTGACTATGCAAAGGCATTTGACTGTGTGGATCACAAACTGTGGCTAACTCTTCGAGGAATGGGAATCCCAGAACACTTGATTTGGCTAATGTGAAACCTATACTTGGACCTTTTGGCACAGTGACTCTCTCATCCGTTGTTTCATGAAATTCTTCTCTGTCTGCCACTTCCTTTTGGTGCAATGACTCTGTATACTCTTCCCATCTTCTTTTAATGCTTCCTGGATCATTTAATACACTGCCCAAAGCATCCTTAAGAATTGCAACTTGAGGCTTGAAGTTGTTTTTCAGTTCCTTCAACTAAAGAAATGCTGGGCGAAATTGCCCCCTTTGATTTTCTGACTTCAGTTCTTTACACATTTCATTTTAATACTTTACTTTGTCTTCCTGCACTGCCCTTTGAAATTTTCTTCAGCTCCTTAATGTCTTGAATTCTTCCCTTTGTTTTGGCTTCTTGGCCCTCTAGTGTAATATTCAGAGTTTCTTCTGACATCCTTCTTGGTCTTTTCTTCCTACTCTTCTTTTTTTTTTTTTTCCATAACCCCCTGCATTCTTTCTGGATAATATTCTTTTTTAAAATTTTATTTCATTAAATTT
>NW_006399861.1:9604780-9612841 GCF_000299155.1 Elephantulus edwardii
GTTCCAGTCGCCCATTATTATCAATGCATCTTGATTGCATGTTCGATTTATCTCTGCCTGTAAGAGTTGGTAGAAATCATCTATTTCTTCTTCTTTGGCTCTGGTTGTTGGTGCATATATCTGGATGATAGTAGTGTTCACTGGACTTCCTTGTAAGCGTATGGATATAATCCTATCACTCACAATGTTGTACTAAGATGGACCTAGAAATTTCTTTTTTGACTATGAAAGCAACTCGATTTTTCCTCACCTTTTCGTCTCCAGAATAATATATGAGAAAAACAGAAAATAATTTTTTTAAAAAATCAAGCTATGCAAGACCAAATAAATGGAAAAATAGAAGCAATGTAAAATTCAGAATCAACAACTCAAATTATTGCCTTTGGGTTATACATAACTAATTTATTGCTGACCCTCCAGTGGGTTTTCAGAGGCTGTAAATCACACAGGAGGAGTGTGTCCATCTTTCTTCCATGGAGCAGCTGGTTGATTCAAACTGCCTGTCTTTGGGTTGGCAGTGCAACTTCTTAACTAGAAGGCCACCAGAGTTCCCTTAAGTTCTGAATATTAAGACTTAAATTTCAGACATAGGTAACACACTGAAGACAAAAGAGGATTAAAGAAAATGTAACACAAAAGAGTACATCAACAAATGAACTGGCCCCTACCAAACATTCCAAGGGGAAAAAATGACACAAATTCTACTAAAACTATTTCTGAATGTAGAAAAAGGTAGAATATTTGCAAACATTCTATGAAGCAAGTAAAACCTTTATGCCAAAGCCAGGCAAAGACAGCACCAAGAAAGGAAACTATAGACCAATATCCTCCATGAACATAAATGCAAAAATTCCCAAAAAAATTCTAGCTAAAGAATCCAAAATTTAAAAAAAAAGAATCCAAAATAATTTAAAAAGATGATTCATCGTGATAAAGTGGGGTTCATGTTATGTATGCAGGGATGGTTCAATGTTAGAAATCAAGATAGGCAGACTATATGTATAATTGGTTTTTCTTCTCTAGAGAACCCAGCCTAAAACTTGGACATTATGGAATAACTCTCAGCAGTCTGTCATATAACCTGCCTACTATGGGATTGATTAGCCTGTGTAGGTTCCTAATAGTGGTGATGAATCATGGCTATATTGGTAAATTTTAAATCATTGATGCTCATAGAGGTGGAAAAATTGGTCGACCTTACAGGCAGGTTAAACAAATGTGGTGTGATCAGCCCCAGAGTTTATGTGCAACTCAAAGATCTAGAAAAGGGGTAGAATCATCTGCTCCCATCCCATCAGGTTGGTTTCATTGTACTGACAACCTCAGCTGGCATCATGGACCATGAGGAGGCAAGATGAAAACACACAACACAGGACAGAAAATCCTGGGAATCTTTTCCTAGGGATGTGATGCAGAGTGCTAAGAAAATGCCTCAATGGGAAAAGAAAGAAAAAGAGAAAAAACTCAATTACAAAATGGGCAGAGGACATAAACAGACACTTGACCAAAGAAGACATACAGGTGGCCAACAAACACAAAAGAGATACTCAAAGTCACTGGCTATTGTTATTGTTGGGTGCCACTGAGTCTAATACAATTCACAGCCACCCTCTGAACAACAGATCTGAACCTTGCCCTATCCTATGCACCTGGGATCCAATTTCTGTCCAACGGCTCCAAACCAGGAACTCTAAGTATGTCTACCAGCTGGAAAGTGTCCTCAGGCTTGGTGGGAACCACGTGGACAAAAGTCTTGTAGAGCACAGCACCCTGGGGAAGCCACAGCTTCTGCAGCCTAAGGATAGAGCACATAGACATCCTTAGTATGGCGACTATCCCTTCTTCCAAGGCATACAGGTACTTCTTCCCCAGCCCCACGTGGGCTCCCCATGACAGCAGAAATGGTGCTGAGTCCCCAGGATGTTGCCAGCATGAACATAGTGACCTTCCATTTTCTTGATGCCAAAACGTTTGCCAGGTGACTTCTTACCAAAGTTTTTTGAGCTGCCACCTGTCTTCTTGTAAGCATATCTGACAGCAAGAGCTGTAGCCTGAGGGGGACTTAACAGCACCATAATAGCTGTCCGTGTCCTCAGTGCTAGCACCATGTTGGCTTTTCACTGTGTAAAGTTGTTGAAGGTTAACCTTTTTCATGGATCCTTCACTTTCCCCATCCTGAATTATTTTTTTAAAAGAGTGGCACATCTTAACAAAGTTCACAAAGTATATAAGACAAAATTTCAGCATTCTTGTGTCTAAAGGGCACCATGGTTGCACTTCCTTTTCCAATACAATTCAAAAGAATTGATCTTTCTTTAGTCACCCTCATTATCCAACTTCCATTATCCATCTTTGCTCTATAGTACTTTAGATAGATCCTTGACAGTAGATTTTCACAAATGCAACACATTCATGATTTCTTGACTGCTTCTACCATAGGTGTTGATTTTGGATGAATGTAAAATGAAATAATTGACAACTTTTTCCATCTATTATGATGTTGCCTATTGGTCCAGTGGTGAGGATTTTTTGTTTTTTTTTTTAATGTTCAGATTAATCCCTATTGAAGATTGTAGTCTTTGATCTTCTGCAGAAAGTGCTTGAATATGCTGTGAACGAATGCAGTCTCATAAGGACAAATACTTCAAAAGACCATTATTGTAAAAATAGAAGGATAGCTAGTAATACATGTACAGAAACTCAAGGGAGAAAGGGGGAATGAAGGAATGAGGATAGGTGAGGGTAAAACCACAGGGCAGAACTGTTTGGTGGATGGAGGAAGAAGGGAAGCAAATGAGAAAGATTGGGAAGACAAGATAAGGTGATGATGGTCAAGATCTAATGGTGATTGATTTTTTAATGTTTTTTTATTTTATTTTATTTTTTATATTATGTTTTATAACATAATGCATGAGAGTGATTGTATGAAACACAATGTTAATGAAGAATAGTGTGAAACACAATGTATATAAACTTTTATAAAAAACAATTTTAAAAATAATGTAAAATAGAATGTATATGAATGATTGTATGGAACACAATGTAAAGGAAAGATTGTATAAAATACAGTGTGTATGGATAAAACATAATGTAAAAGAATTATATGAAAACTTGTTCTCACTTTCTGCAAGCAAGGTTGTGTCATCTGCATAACACAGATTGCTGACAATTCTTCCTCCAATCCTGATGCCTCATTCTTCTTCATATAGTCCAGTTTATAAAATTACTTGGCCAACATACACATTAAATAAATATGGAGAAAGAATTCAGCCCTGGCACACACCTTCCTGATCTTTGCTTTGAAAATATTTGTTGTTTCTTTTCCTGAAACTTTGCTGTGTTCCCGTTCTATTAAAACAACTGCTTCTTGGTCTATGGATCGGTTTCACATAAGCGCAAGTAATTATTCTAGGATTTCACTTCGTATCAATGTTATTTATAATATGTTGTGATCCATACAGTCAAATGCTTTTGAATGACTATTCAAACCACAACCAGACATCTTTAGGGTATTCTCCGCTTTCAGTAAAGATCCATCTGGTATCAGCTGTAGTATTCCTTGTGCCATGGCTTCTCTGAATATATCTTGAATCTCTGGCAGTTCTCTGTCAAAACACTGGTCCAACCATTTTTAAGATCTTTTCAGATAGTTGTTTTGTTTTTTTTTAGCTAGAAGGTAAAATACACTATGTATACTAATAGTATACTAATATACTCAATTTCTTCCTCTTTGGCACTAGATGTAGGAGCATACACCTGAATAATAGTTGTGTTAACAGATCTTCCCTGTATGCATATGGATATTATCCTATCCCTCACAACATTGTATTTCAGGATAGAACTTGAAATTGGCTTTTTGTCTATGACTGCAACACCATTGTTCTTCTGTTTTTCATTCATATGATTATCTGATCCAAAGTGTCGTCAACATCTCACTAATACCTAGTATGCTAATATTCATGTGTTGCATTTTGTTTTTAACAATAACCAACTTTCCAACATTCAAGCTACCAATTGTTAAATGATGTTTGTTATTGATTTTCCTCATTTCAGCTAACTTCCAATCTTGGCTCTACCACCACACTACTATAACTAACGTCTTTATTTTGTGTTCATAGGGTTTTCAAAAGCCTTTACTTATTTTTTGTCAAATGAGTTGGCTTAATTCCAGGTGGTACAGAATTCTGGGCATAACGAAGAATGAAGAGGAGATTCTGATAGGATTCTGGATTGCATTTACTTTGACTGCATAGCTAAGATCAGAATGGCTGAATGAGAACTGGAGATGGACCATCATAGGGTTTCTTCTTCTTCACTGTTTCTCCGAGTTTCTCCTTACATGTACAACAGGCTCCAAGACAACACTTCATTTTAACTACAGGTGGCAGCAGATGTTACAGCAGAGAATCCAGATGTTTTAAAAAGGAACGGAAGTAAGGTTCATCATTGCCTCAGTCTTATTTTTTGCCAGATTTCTTAATTCCACCCATGGCCAGGAGACCTTTGCCCATGGCCTTAGCTTTTAGTTCCTTGAGTTTTTTCTGTTCTTCCTTTTGTTTCTGCTTGAAAGCCTTATCTTCCTCGTCCACTCCTTGTTCTGCTTCTTGGGCGGTTTCAGGGGCTTCTTCTTATCACCTTTGTGCCAGACATGGCACCAGCTGCCCCTTTCCCAGACCTCTCAAAAGCCTTTTATTTAGGAAGTAGATGGCCCATCCTGCTTCCCAGTCTGTCTTAATCAGGGAGCTCCACCAAAATGCATCTACGATGGGGAAACCCTTTTGGATTTTGACACACCAGTAGTAAAGATTTCAGTATCACAGCAACCCCAAGTAATCGCAGTACAGCAAACTGACAGACCTGCACCACTTATAACAATGTTCTTTCTAAACAGGATCAATAGCAGGCTCAAGGGCCTGTGGCCCCCAGACCCAACCGAAATTTGATGTCAGATGGATCCTGGCTGAAATTAAGGAATACCAGAAAAATATCTATTTGTGCTTTATTGACTGTGCAAAGGAGTTTGACTGTGTGGATCATGACAAGTTGTGACTGACATCTAGAAGAATGGGAATCCCAGAGCACTCACTGTGCTCATGAGAACCTATAACTATACCAGGAGGCTGTTGTGCAAACAGGGGGGCACTGTATGGTTTGGAATTGGCAAAGGAGTGCATCAGGATGAATTCTGTCTCCATACCTGTTCAATCTATATGCTAAGCAAATTATCTGAGATGCTGGACTGTATGAAAAGGAGTATGGCATCAGGATTGGGAGAAGACTCATTAATAACCTGCCTTATGCAGAGGACACGGGCTTGCTTGCTGAAAGTGAGGGTTTGAAGCACTTGTTGCAGAAGATCAAGGAATGCAGCCTTTGGTATGGATTGTGTCTCAATATCAAGAAAACAAAGGTTCTTACTACTGGTTCAATAGGCAGTGTCATGATGGATGGGGAGGAGAATGAAACTGTCAACAGCTTCATCCTGCTTGGATCCACAATTAACACCCTTGGTATGAGCAGTCAGGAAATAAAGAGAGATGCATTGCAATGGGAAAAATCTGCAGTTAAGGACTTTTCCAAATTACTGAGGAGTAGTGATGTCAGTTTGAGGACTAAAGTGCGTCTGATTCAGGCCATGGTCTGATTACTAGCTATGCTTTTGAGCTATGGTGTTGGAGAAGCGCACTGAACATTCCATGGACGACCAAGAAAACGAATAGATATATCTTGGAAAGGGTGCAGCCAGAGTGCTCTTTGGAGGTAAGAATGATGAGGTTTTGCCCAACATACTTTGGACATATTGCTAGGAGATGCTGTTCCTTGGAGAGGGAATGATTTTGGGAAGGGTGGGGGGTCGGTGAAGGAGAGGAAGACCCTCAACCAGGTGGATTGACAAGTTGACTGCTGCAATGGGCTTTTGTGTGTCAGGAAGTGTAAGGATGGTGCATGACAGGACTGGTTTCAGATCTTTTGTTCATGAGTCGTACTCGACTCGATGTCACCTAACAAAAACAACATACTAATATTCTATTAAGAAAAATGGTATAATAATGCTAAAAAATTCCAATTTAAAAAATCACTAATTATTTATCTATAGTTTGTTCCAAGTATTTTTCCTGCAATCACAAATCTGAGGCTTTATCAGCATGCATTTAAACATCACAAAATATTTTTTTAAAATAAAATTTTTATTTTATACTAATTTACTTAAAAAGTTTTTAGCATTATTGTACTATTTTTCTTCACTTAGTACATTGTTTTTCCCACTGGCTCTTTCCTTTTTCCTTTACCTACCCTTCCATTCATCCATCAAAGTGTGCAGCCCTAGGATTACTCCCTGTCCATCCTCACACTTCTGCTCCTATCCTTCCCCCCTTGGATCCTCATATTTGTTTTACTAGTTATATTTCTATTCCAGATACCTTTTAATTACATGTGATAATAATATTGTTCAATAATACCCAGATTCTGTTGAGTCCCCTTTTCTAGGAATGGGAATGAATATGGATCTCTTCTAGTCATTTAGCTAGATGATTATCTTCCAAGTTTCTGGAATAGACTAGTGAGCATGTTTAGGGTTGCATCTGTTTGCTAAAACACCTCAGTTGGCATGCCATAGATCTCAGGGCCTTATTTTTTTGCCAGTGCCTTCAGTGCAGCTTGAATTCATCCTTCATTACCATTGAAATGTTTCTGTGTAGAGTAATTCTTTTTGGTACAGGGACTCTGTGTATTCCTTCTATCTTTGGATGCTTCTTGCATCATTCAAGATTTTGCCCATAGAATCCTTCATTAATGCAACTCAAGGATTGGATGTGTTCTTTAGTTCTCTCAACCTGAGAAATGCTGAGGATGTTCTCCCCTTTGGCTCCTTAATTTCAATTCTTTGTATATTTCATTATATTATTTCACTTTGTCTTCGCAAGTTGCCCTTTGAAATCGCCTGTTTGTCTTTCTTACTTCAAAATTTCTTCTTTTTGGTTTGGACCCTTAACATTTTAGTGAGAGTTTTAGAGTTTCTTCTGAAATTAATTTTTGTCTTTTCTTTATTCTGTTTTTGTAATGACCTTTCTGTTTCTTCATGGATGATTATTTTGATGTCATCCCACAATTCATCTCTTCAATGTATTAGTGTTCAATGCATTAAATGCATCAATGCTATTAAATCTAGTAAGCATCAAATCTATTAATTTTTTACATTAAAATAATAATTCATTGTTGCACATTTTCCTCCCTCCTCCTTCCTCCCACGTCCTGCAGTCTACTTTGCAATACACCTCTTCTTTAGATGTTGTCATACATATAATACTTAGGCATTATTACCCTGGATGACATGGGTTGACACAGTAACTGATGTATTGGAGGTAGGTATGTCGGAATCTATAAGATTGTCTCAGGACAGGAAGATTTCAGAGCTGTTGAACATGTGGTCACTACGAGTCATGAGTGACTCGATAGCACTTAACAACAACATCTGCACAAGACTTAAATGCAAATGTAAAATACAAAACTCTATATTTTGAAAACTTCTTGGTGTAGAGATAGGCAATGAGTTAAGTTAAACTTTAACAAAATTAGCTGTGAAAGCTCTTGATAATAGGATGAAAAGAGAAACTTTAAGCTAGGAAAACTATTTTCATATATTCCTGTCAGATAGTTCTTCCCCTCATCTGTTCCTATGTAGTGTTTATTATCGATCCACTCTTTTTTTTTCCTATTCTCCCTACAACCCCCATGTCACTCTTATAACAGTGGTATTATGCAATGTTTGTCCTTTTTAAAAATTTCTTATTAATTACAATGAAAATTTACTGAGACTTTGGATTTCCATTCATCCATTGTTGCACTTTTCTACCCTCCCAAACCTCCCCCCTAGTACACTACCCTCTTGGAAAAGTAAAAGAAAAATTCTTTCATTGTTTTACAAAACCTCCCCCAGGTCCACTCCACTATGCAGCCTTCACTCTGGACTCCTGTCATGACAAAAATACCTAATCACATATCCCTTTTAAACAGTTTTCTCCCTCTTCTGTTTCAATGCAGTATACATTATTGAACCCA
>NW_006399861.1:9616201-9623769 GCF_000299155.1 Elephantulus edwardii
TTTACTATGTTGAAGAAATTCCCCTCTAATCCTATTTTGTTGAGTGCTTTAATCATGAAAGGGTGTTGGATTTTATCAAAGGCTTTTTCTGCGTCAATTGATAGGTGAATATGGACTTCTAGACTCCTAAACTGTGAAGGAATAAATTTTTGTCAAAGCCGTCCTCTTGTGGTGTATGTATATGTATATGCTGTATGTACAGCAGCACTAGATAACCATGGAGCTCTGGTGGCACAGCACATAGCACAGTGTACTGCTAACTTGAAGGACAAGTGTTCAAATCGACCATCCATTCTACAGATCGCCATCTCCTCCTCCTAAGATCTGCAGTCTGGGAAAATTGATGGAGGGCTGCTGTGAGCTGGAATTTACTTGATGGCACTGAGTGAGTGAATGAAGTGATCAAAAGGATGCTCCAAAATATGTTGCATTGTCAGTCAAAAGTTGAGCATGACCAGTGGCTTGAAACACCAGTGTCTCTTTAGGGAAGGAGAGGAAGTCTCCTCCTGTTAGATTTACATCTTTGGAAACCAGAGAGAGGGTGGGAGTCAGTTAAATGACAGTGAATTTGAGATAGTCAAGTCAGGGTCCTGACAGAAGTGAAGAATTTTGACACTGAAACAATCACTAAAGCTCTTGTAAGCTCAGCCTCAAGGAGTGAGTTCTTGGTAACCCAGGTCTCCCAGCAACACGCTGTCACCTTGTACACATCCCAGGCCTCTGTGTATCCATCCCACTTGCCTCAAACACACAGCGGTGACCCTCTTCCTCTTTTCTCAATCAGTGCCCAGTGAGGAGGGGTTCAGTGAATGAGTGAATGTTAGAAGGGCGCTCAGGCAGCCTCCTTTGGTGTGGAAAACATCTGGGATCACCTAGCTTGTTGTGGTCACACACATTCACACTTAGGACCAGTCACTGGCCACTTTTCTGTTTGTTGCTGGCTTTTCTTCTGGTTCTCTTCTTTTTGTTTTCCTTGTCAGAGAAAAGGGAATAATTAAACATTACTGCTTTCATTCAAGATCTTGGTGGTAGGGTGCCCTTCTTCTAGGAACCAGGTTCTATACTCAATCCTTGGACTCAAGAGCCAGTCAGGCAGAGCCTAGGCTTTGGTGCGAGCCAGGCAGCCAAGCAAACACTCCTCTCTCTCAACCAGCAAAGAACTAGAAGAGCAAGAACAGGCCTGGCAGAAAGGGGAGATGCAGAAGAACAAGCAAACCAATACAATCTTTCTCTATGTTCTACCTAAAGTCTTGTGGAGTGGAGGTCTGACAGAAGGTCCAGTGAAGGTAAAGGAAGGCTCCAGGATCCCAGAAGGAACATGAGCTATGATCTTTAATTGGAGGAGAGGATCAGTTTGAGAATTTGAGAAGGATCAATAACAGAGCAGCCCAGACAGCCCTGGGGTGAGATGAGCTGGATCAGCTGGCAGAAAAGCAGGGAAACTGGATCAAATATGGGGGAAGAGCAGAGGTTCAAGAGGACATCCTACAGGGAGCGAGTGAGGCCAAGAAGGAGGGGGGAAGTCTGCCTCTAAGCACTGGGTAGGTTGGTCTTAGCACTCTCTATCTCTCCTCCTCTCCCCCTAAGTGACATTTAAAACCCCCAGCATAATGACCCTCCATCCACAATCCACAGACTCAGCAAGCCTAGCGTAGCAGATTGTGCTCTGGCCACCTGGCAGCTGCCCTAAAGCTTCTCTCATAGTACTTGACACTCAACCTGAAAAGACACTTCCCTAGTACCCCACACACTGTCAGAAATTATGCTTCTCTAGCAGCACTTCATAAAGCAAGAGATGATGTTCCTCTAGGTCTTAATGCACTGCCAGGGATGACGCATCTCTAGCTGTCCTCCACAAACTGGCTAGGATGACTTATCTCTAGCAGTCCTCCACACACTGTCAGGGAAGAAGCTTCCTTAGCAGTACTACATACACTAACAGGATTTCCCTAGCAGTCCTCCACACACTGCCAGAGAAGATGCTTCTCTAGTATTCCATAACTCCAGGAGTGACATTTCTCCAGCAGTACTCCATACACTAACAGGAATCATGGTTTTTCTTGAGCAAGACTCCACACTGCCAAGGACCTTTGAAGCACCTCCCTCATCAGGCTAGCCTTCTGGCTAGTTACTTGAAGGACTTCCCACATGAATGTTAGAATCATCTGCTGGCCTTGCATTTTCATGATTTACTTCTGTCCCCCACTCTGCCTCTATCCTCCAGAACACCATTTCCTTCACTTCTCCATAGTGACTTCATTGTTAAGGTGCCCAGCACAGGGCAGGTGCTTAGTGACAAGTTTCCCGGCTGGCACACAGTGCCTATTCCCTGAAGTGTGCTAGTGCACTCTGTGCCAGCACAGAAAGCTCTCTGGAAGGGGAGAATCCCAGGCATCTGAGAATACTTTCTGAAGGAGCAGAAGCTTAGCAATACATTAGGGAAAATACGATGACATCACATCTTCGCTAGTTGCTCTACCATGGATCGTCTGCTGGGAAAACCGGTTAAAGTTCTTAGCTAAAGCATATCTGGGTCACCCCTGTGGCCCTCACAACTGAGGAACATGTTCCTATGATTTTTGTCAATTGCTGAACTAAGTAAAAATGTACTCTGAGCCATAATCTAGTATTAACTCTCTACCTGTTGATGACATAGTGGGAAGGAGCTGCACTGCCAAATGCAATGGTTCAAATCCATCTGCTGCTCTAAGGGAGTAAGATGGGCAATCTCCTTTTGTGTTTACAGCTTCTGAAAACCTGCTGAAGATCAGCTGAGTCTGCTATGACTTGACAGCAACTGAACAAGTTACATAATATAGGGGTAAAAACTGTTATCCAACATTAACATTGAGGACTAGGGGAGACTGACCTTGACTTGTAGGGTTGGAGGGCAGGCATGTGATCATCTGGCTTCTCCCAGTTCTCTCAAGTGCTCAACTCTTTACTCTGCAGTTTGCCTGATGCATTGCTGACCCACTTCCTGGGTTTCCCAGGCTTTGAATCACGAGGGAGGGGACTGCCCATCTCTCTCCCACCAATCTGCTGATGGAATCAAACTGAAGAGGTGAGCCTTTGGATTAATGAACAAATCCCCATGGACTAGGGCACCAGAGCCAACTCGGTTGACTGTGGTGGCCAATGGCAGTATTTCTGAGCATAGTGTTGGAGCTTGGCTTTTGGTCAGTCATGAAAAAAATCATGGGCAAGAACAGGAGACCACCCTCCCTGGCTGCTTCCTCTCTACCCAGGCACATAGGATTTAGACTGCCATTTGTTGACCTGATGGCTGTGTCAGGCCCTGGCCTGACCTGGAGGTGTCAAGGAACTCAGGTGAGTCTCTCCAGGCAGGACAGACTGCCAGCACTGGGCCTGGGTCCAGCTAGACTTTACCAAGCCTTCAGTTCTTCCTCAGACCACAGATGAAAGCTCACACTCTGAGAAACTAAAGCCACAATCTCGGCGTGAGACTCTGGAAGAGCTCAGCTTTCCAATGGGATGTGCCTGAGAGGCAGAACCAGCAGGCTGAACTCAATCCCGTGTTCCTCCACAGGCAGAACCAAGGACTGGAAGGGGCTTTGTGTATTACACCCCAAAAGGACTGTATGCATCAACCCTCCAGGGTACAGTCTCTAATAAAAATCATCACTGCTATGAGAATCAATAATCCACCAAATGTAGAACCCAACTTTTTCCTCTCACTGATGCTCAGTCAGCCTCCCAGGGAGTTCTAGAGGCAGTAAATGGCACAGGAGGAGTGAACTCCTGTCGGGCACTTATTCTCACTGCCATATTTGCACAAGAGCAAGGAAAGCCAGATACTGTGACTCAGTCACATCGGCAGAACTGGGGCCACAGCCGTGGGACAGGACAGTGGCTCTTCTTCCCAGAACATCAACCTACAGGCTCAGTGCACATGGCTGGTGCTGTGCACCCCATATTCAGTGCTATCTCCCTGCCGAGGCCCTAGGGAAGTGGCTTTTAACTCCCTTCTGAATGAGGCTTTCTATGGGTACAGAGATGACCAGCTAGGAGACAAAGGGTCAGGCTCAGGTTATGGTTGAAGCTTGGGGTTCAAGGACCACTGATGAGGACTGGGCCTTCTTGTGGAGGACAGAAGTCAACACCTGCTCAGGCTTCAGGCACCTTCATCAGTAAATACCACTGCTTACCTGGGTCCACCAGCCCCAGAGTGGAGTAAGACAGCCGGGTAGAAGTGGATTCAGGCATGGGAGAACCCAAGGTACAGAAATGCTCTTAATGTGTCATTCTGATTTTCCCCAGAACCTGGTATCCTTCTATTATTGATATCAGTTTAAACTATTAATTACTAAACAGGGAAGTAAGATTCTGATCCAAGAGCAGAGAAGGCTCACAAAATAGGCTCTACTTAAATTCTGCCCAGGCCTCCCCTATGATGTTCACAGTGACTGTAGGGAGGGCTTCCTGAGAGGAGCGTGATAAGGAAGAGAGCTCTATCCCAAGTGTAGTTTGTCCAATAGTGTGCAGGAGGCCTGAGGGCACAAGAGACACTGGGGAGTGATGGGTCCTTGTTCTTCTGGGAGTCTGGGGCCATGGTGAGACACCCAACCCTGAGATCTCCCAGTGGCAGCCATCTGGAACCTTTCTGTCTAAACAGATGAGGTCCCTCTCTACTCCTGCCATGCATGGAGAGTCAGGATGCTTTCCTCAAGCGGCCTGCTCCCCTTGGGCTGAGAGGACACACAAGCTGAATGACAATGCAGACAGATCTAAGGAGAACTTACTTTATGGATCAAGCCAAATACAGTGAAAAGTTATGACTAATTTTAAATCAAAATAAATAAATTGTATCTGTCACTATTAAGAGCCAAAGTGGTGACAGGCAACTGGCACGTGGCCATGCGCCACCCTCACGCCCCTCCCCTCTCACCCCTTGGACTTGCTTTGGCACAGCAAAGAAAAGAATGCATCAGAAAGTCCCAATTCTGTTAAAGGGAAATAAAGGAAAAAGCAAAAAAAGGGAGGTGAGGTCAAGGAGGAAAAAGGTGGAGATGTGAGCAGAAGACAGAGTTCTGGTGCTCCAGACTGGGGGCTTCAGAGCACTGTGAGATGCACACCCTGGCCTCCAGGCCCCTAGTCCACAGGTGGATATGCACAGCCCACACACAGACCACCAGAGCAGCCTGGCAAGGCTGCCCCTCTGCACCCTACTGTGTCTTCTGAGCAGACTTATCATTCTGCCTCTGTCCTCAGTTCATCTAGGAGTAGAAAGCCCAGTCAATGCTCAGCCCACCTCAGACATCCCTTTCACAATTGGCTAAACTCGTGGCTGTGTATATTCTTCTCTTTGGGGATGCTGAGGATGAGCCAGCAGACAAAGCTTTGAAGATACAGAAGTCCTTGGCTTGCCAGCTGGCCCAGGCTACCATCACATAGTGAGGCCCCAGCCTGCCTCCTTCATGCCCTAGAGGCCTCTACAGAGTGGGGAGCACCACAGTCCTGGGGGAAGACATCTGGCAAGGGAGGGCCAGGCAAGTCTTAGGGGACGAGAGCCCATGTCTTTGGGAGCAGGGGGTGTAGGTGCAGTGGGAAGAGGCTGGGCAGTGCTGAGGCACTATCTTTATGGAGAAGCATGGCAGTCACGGGCATGGAGAGGGGCTGGCAGCTCAGCTGGGGTCTATGCCAGGTTTTTGAAGGCATCCAGGTTGAAGGCTGTGTCCAAGAGGCGCTGCAGTTCTGTCAGGTGGGTCTTCTTGTTGCCAGTAGCTGGAGCAGCAGCCGGATCCCGGCCAGCATACCTGCAATGAACACCAAGAATGGAGCTAAGCAAAGCAGCATGGGCTTGCTCTGCTCCAGACGACTCTTGCTGCCCACCTGCATAGACTCCTGGGCAGCAGAGGCTTACCAGACGGGCCGGGCACGGCTGATGGTGGTCCGCAGCCGGGGTTTCACATAGTCATAGTAGCCCTGGTTCTTGTGCTCCTCCTGGCACCAGGCCAACTCAGCATTGGGGTACTTCTGCACCTCTTTCAGCAAGAGGTCGAAAGGGAATGGGGAGAGCTGCAGGAAAGCAAGGTGGCTGAGTCAAGTGGGTGACAGCAGAGGCCAGCAGGCAGAGGGGACAAGGGAGCAGGACCTGGGCTCAGAAGGGGACAGCTCTCCATGGCCGTCCCAGACTGGCAGCCTTTTACCAGAACAGAGTGGGGTGACTGGGCAGGGAGATGTGGCTAGTACAGGCCTAGGCCGCCTGGCTCACCTGCTCAATTCTCGTGATGGCCACCTCCTCAGCCATGTTACGTGCTGTTCGCTCCCGGGTGAGGTCATAGTACACCTTGCCAGTACAGAATAGAAGTCTCTTGACATTTTCTGGGTTCTGAGAGGCAGGACCATTTTCTGGGATCACTCGTTGGAAATGTGTTCCTAGAAGACAGTCCACATAGCCAGCTGGGCCTCCAGGACACTGGCTTGGGAGCCCTTACAGTCCACCATGCCCATAGCCTCCATTCTGCCACGGTGCTGCAGGCTGTGCACTCAGCAGAACTGTGTAGCCAGGCACCAGTCCTTCCCAGGGTTAGAGGGCAGGACAACACCCCACTCAGTGCTTCAACTGCTTAATTTAAACTAGCATCTAAAATTCATTCAGACAAAAAGAGAGCTACCAAAAAGCACCCCATCTGTAACACAAACAGCGAATGAGTTCTATGAGTTCTACCACTCATCTCCCAACCAACCTAGTGTTTGAAAACAACGTTTCAGACCTCAGGGTTAATCTGCATACATACGTCATAGTTTATTAAGACAACTTCAACACAGCCAGAGCAACTACTGAGGTTCACTCAACTTCTCTATGGCAATCCAGGAAAACCTGGGCAAAACAATGGGGTTAACAGGAATCTAAAGGCAAAGACTCCAAAGGAGAACGGAAGGGGATAATGCGAACCATGTAGGCCTCGCTGGCCCACTGTTCCCAGACCTGAATGCCCAGGCTACAATCTGAAGCCCTCGTCTGCTGACAGTTGGGGTGCTGTGTTATGAGCACACCTGCTTTTCACATCTGCACCTTGGGAATGAGTGGGCAGGTACCACGTGTGCATGGTGGCCCTTGCACGCCACAGGACTATAACCCAGCAGAGCTGCCATGGATTACTGCGCTGAGGGTGACACACAGCACCAGGGACTCTCAATCTCAGCGTGAACCTCCCTCAAAAAGAACCCTGGGGAATATACACAGGTGTTTAAGCACTGGTCACTGAGGGTGGCGGGCTCCTTGTGCAGGGGACTAAGATCAGCTGTTCTATTCCCATTGCTCAGACAGGGCAAAACAAAGAAAATGAGAAGGCTCCCTATAGCAGCCGCTTAGAGCCCAACAAAAGCATCACCATCTCATGGGACACCAGGCTTACGCCACATTCCATATATACCTGGAAGCATCTCGTCAAAGCTTGTTCTGGCTTCAGGGTGACGGAGGAGGGACTTTGGAGTGAAGATGATTAACTGAAATGGAGAACAGATAGGCAGGGTCCTAAAGATTCCAGAAGGTTGGCTAAATGCAAGAGATTTCCAAGCCTAAACCTCCTTCCATCTTTAGT
>NW_006399861.1:9623869-9624813 GCF_000299155.1 Elephantulus edwardii
CAGGGTCACCCATTTTGAATAATATTGCATGAGTTCCTTGTTTTTCAATGTAGCATAGTATTCCATTGTGTGAATATACCACAGCTTCTCTATCCTTTTGTTTGTTGATGGGTACTTAAGTTGTCTCCAACCCCTTGCTAAGGTGAACAAAGCCGCGATAAACATGGGTGTGCATATATCTGCTTGGATGTCAGTTATGGTCTCTTTGGGGTATATTCCCAGTAATGTGTTTATAAAAGCAATGAGTGCAATGGCTGTGACGAGGTGAAAGGGTCAAAGGGCCAATTTGGTTTCTGGAAAGAAAACAGCCATTGGTATTCTTTGAGGAGTCAGCCTCCATCCTGTACAGGTAGGTCCCTCTGGACGTGTAGGTGGCTTCAGCAGGACACCACCAGCACAGTACCTGGGGCTGTCATGGATTGACGTGTGTTCCCTGAAATATGCCTCTATAATGATAGAATGTGCAGGTTTCTATCCCCATGATCTGCTAAGCCAAGTATTTATGAAACAATCACATTTTAGTCCTATCACAGCCCTTATCTGAGGTCAAGGTTTCCCTGAGGTATAACAACACATTTTGTGTCACAGGAGATTAAAGGAGAGGGGCGTTGAGCATATAGAACCTCTGGACCACCAAGAAAAAAAAAGTCACCAGAAAGCAGAGCTTATCTGTTTGGACCCAGGTCCCCAACCCTCTGCCTTGGTAAGCTCTTCAGCACCTGGGTAGGCCAAGACAGAGATACAAATGCAGACAGAAAAAAAGACCTTTCTTCTCAACTGACACAGAATCACCCTAGAATCACTCTAGGGTCAGTATCCTGAATATGGACTTCTTTTTTTTTCTATATTTTAATTTTCATAAACATTTACAGAGATTTTGGGTTTCCATTCATTCCTTGTTGCACTATTCTCTTTACCCTCCTCCCAGTTTGTTCTTGTCCAAA
>NW_006399861.1:9635473-9670799 GCF_000299155.1 Elephantulus edwardii
TTCGCTCCTCTCTTTCAAACATAAAATAAACACTCCTTCCCTGGTACAAAATCCCCCCGCACCCCTCCCACCGCCCCAAGTACATTCCACTATGCAACCTTAATTGTGGACTGTTGTGATAACCATAAGACCCTATCATACATCACTTTTAAATTATTCACTCCCTCGTCTGTTTCAGTGCAGTATACACAATTTATCGAGTTTTTTTCAGTCCTACCCCAACCCTGATATCAGTCCCATTTTACAACAGTGAGTGCCCTTTTATTTCACTCCTGCATAGCTGCCCTCAACCCTTGGCACACACGGCTTCCCTCCATCTGTACTCAGGACAGACCCCAAGCTTTCTTGACCCCTGGTTCCAGCATCATTGTATCTGGGCCTCTCAGTCATGTGGGCCATGGCTGTGAGCAGGCCCAGGACTGCTCCTTTGCAGCTCCTGCTGGCAGTGGGGAATGTGCACCATACAGAAGTCACCTGTCCCCTCAAGGAAGCAAGCCCAGCTCTATCCCCTGATCCACTTCTCACGGATCCTCCAGCCCCCAAGATTCCAACTTGAGGACAGGCAGGGTACCTGTGTCTCGAAGAGGGCAGCACAGGACACATGCTCTCACCCTCTCACAAATCTGACCCATCACTTAACCTAGGACCACCTCAAAGACTCAGCCTGTGTGATCCTCTCTGATCTCTGACTTGGTACCTGGTGTATAGTGGGGCTCAAAAAAATCTAAGGACCCATGCAAACAGGGTTGAGGGTCAACTAGTTTGGGGAGAGGATGTGAAAGATTGTTCCCAAGGATCTAGATAGCTGTGCAGCAATGAAAAGAGGCCACAGTCCCTGTCTCATGACCCTGTTTATCCTCCCAGGGTGCCACCCTAATTGGATCTGAAGCCAGCTTAGCTCTGATGCCCTGCCCTGCTCCTACACAGGTCTCTGGCTCATCCCTTACGCCCTTCCTAAGAAAATTTCACTGACCGGCTTCCGGAAGGGCAAAAGGATCTGGCGCCGCAGCACATGAAAGAAGTTTCCAGGGGTAGAGCAGTTGACAACGACCCAGTTGCAGTCATATAGCTGGTTTATGTCGAAGTTTGCTTCCTCCAAGTTCTGTGGCAAGAAGAAGAGGGTCAGGGACCAGGCAAGCCTGAGCACATTCCCTGTGAAAAGGATCTGGGATTAGAAGTGGCACAGGGACAATAGAAGGAGACCATCTAGCTCCACCTCAAGGGAGTCATACTTCTGTGGGAGACAAACACAACACAAGAGGACAGCCAGAACACAGAAGAGCTCAGGCAGATGGCTCTCACATGTTCTGATATAAGTCTGCATTCACTTAATCCTTCTTATTTCTCTGAAAGCTCCTCTTGATATAGAATAGATGTATAGGTTCTAGAATGAACTCTAATGTTCCATGAAAACATTAGGTGCTGTCAAGCTAACCATGACTCACAGGACCCCTGTGAACAAAAGATCTACCTCACCCTCCATCTTCACAAACTCTACCATGCTCAGCCCCAATGGTGAAGTCACTGTGTCAATCCTTGAGGGTCTATAAAATAAGATTTTTCAGTAATTCTCCTTGAGTCCCTAAAGTTTCACTAAAATCTCTCCCTGTTCATTTTCTCTAAGGTAATCAAGCCTGACTCAGAAGACAAGCAGAATTACTCAGTCCATAGCTGTCACAGTCAAGTCTTTCTACAGCAGCAAGAACCTCCAGCAAAATCCTGCATCTTTCTGTGTTCTGTGCCTGGTGGGATATCCCACCTAGTGAGCCAAACCAGCATGTGGCCAAGGCCATGCAGCCAGACTGGGGCTCATCTGCCCTGCTGATGGCAGAGCTGTGTCTGGGAGCCAGGAAGGACGAGAACGGCATCCTTAGACTGCGGTACTCACTGGCAAGACATCTGGGTCATCATTGCACATCTGCAGGAACCTCTCTGGTCTGGCCGAGGAATGTTCTGGACCCTGGAACCAGATACAGTTGCATTTGGGTCCTTTTATGATGTTAAGAGCGTTATTCACTATTTCTTTTCCTTAATAACATGCTGATTGTGGGTTTGTGACAGCTGAATTCATGTCTTCCCTTCCCAGTCACTGAGCATAAGGAGACGTTTTTCTTTCGAGGGAGGGGTGCAGGACTCTGCTCCATTTCTCTCAGGTCCAAATGGGAGTCTTCTAACTGACTTGATTACACAGGGTACACTTCGGATGCCAGGATGAGTGATAAAGAGCTGTGGGTGGGTCTGCTTCCCAGAGTGACAAAAGGGACTCCTACATATGAGGGCAGCCAGACAAGCTGGTACCACATGTTTACGATCACGGCAATGGACAGGGATGGAACAGAGGATGGGCACAAGATCTTCATCCAGGTGACAAACCCATCCAAGTTCCCAGGAACAGATAGACACGGGGTGCCTCAAGGAGCAGCCTGGGTCCCACCTTAGGTACAGACATGAGGGAGGAGGGGTACTAACCATGCCCTCCATGCCGTGGGGCAGCAGCAGCACGATGCCATTCTGCCGCACCCACTTGGCTTGTCCTGGGCAGATGAACTGGTCGATGATGCACTGGGCTGTGTTGTGAAAGTCACCAAACTGGGCCTCCCAGAGGACTAGGGCATTGGGGCTGGCCATTGCGAACCCCAGCTCAAAGCCTGCAAAGAACCAGAGAAGAGAGGCCCAGCCACATGTTGGCATGCAGCAGGGCCAGGGGCCATGCCATTGCGCTCATGTGCACTCACCCAGGACGCCGTACTCAGACAGAGAGCTATTACACACGGTGTAGGGTGCCTGGTTGGGCCACAGGTGGTTCATGGGGATACAGGTCCTCTTGTCCACGTTCTGGTCATGCAGCACATGGTGTCGGTGGCTGATGGAAGAGCAATGTTACTATGTGGGAAGTGAAATCTATTTTCTAGGTGATAGGTTTGTGTGCAAACAACCCTTGTGGGACACAGCCCTCAGATTGCCTAGGAATACAATCACACCAGCCAGGGAAACAGCTCTTTCAAGCCTTTGACAAAAGTAAAAAATCATGATCAGGGAAATGATCTTCTGGCACCCACCTCCAGAATACCAATTGCTATGCCTGAACTCTGAAGAGCCTCACCTGAAAGTACCTCGCTCAACATCTTGGCCACTCAGGCGGATGTGGATCCCCTCCTTCAGAAGGGAGCCAAAGGCCATGTACTCGGCCAGGGCCCAGTCCACAGTCCTGTTCTTTACTAGCTCACCCCGGGTTTTCAGGATCCGGCTGAGTCCTGCAAAAAATGGTGCTTATCACACAGCCAAGGCCCAGGAACAGCAGTTGCTCACACTAGCTAAAAAACTCATGACAACAGCAGACACATTCCTCACTCTATCTGGGAACTCCTGGCTTATGGAATCTAATTGCAGACTATTGGTGAAATAAAAAGATGTGGCAGTTTATCTCTTTATTCAGGACCAGGTGCAGCAGATGAGTGAGCTCCCAAGGTTCCCGTGCTCTGCTCCCCAATGCAGACAGCTCACATTACCTCCATGGATGGTGAAGTTCTCCACGGGCACAGAGCTGGCCACACTGCCAATGTGCATCAGAATGTCTTCTGTTAAGCCTGTGGAGGGGCAAGACATGCTCCTCGGCTGTCCGTCCAGTGTGAAGAAACCTGGGAGAGAGGGGTAAACTTAGGTACTGCAGCCATGTGGACTAGACTGGGACACACCACCCAGGACTGAGGGTCACCTCTGCTGACCCGGGACTGGCACTGCGACAGCTGTCTTCTGGGCAAGTATTCAGGGTTTAGATCTGACTCACAATGGAGGCTAAGTCCCATGACAGCGGTCAGGAATTCCTCCTGTGTCCTGCTGCTGACTCACCAGGCCAAGGTGAGTCTAGCCAGTGCTTGATGTGCAAAATTTTCTCATCTTTGGACCTGGCAAATGCCTCTTCACAAATCTTGTCATACTTGGAGATCTCCTCCTGGAAAACCATAACACACCAGTATTTACAGGGCTCTGAAACTTGGCCTTGAGCCTCACCCACACCTCACTCAGCTTTGCACAGAGCACGTGGACTCGATAAGCTTCTGCTCAGTCCCCGTCCTGCCCCCCCCACCAGTTTTTACACATGACATATGCCAGAGCCCAGACTATCTAGCCTTTTCATGCCCACTAGTTTCTTCTCCACATTTGCTGGCTAGAACCAAGAGTCTCTTAAAAATGGACCCAGTTCACAATTTCAGCACAGCTCCAGGACTGACCTCTGTCACCTCTGAACTCAGCTGCCTCATAAGCAGGCACCCCCATACCCCTATTCTCTATGCTGGATACCAATACCATGCAAAGGGCATTTCAAGGCAGTCACTGAGACGGTATGGTTTTAACCAAGCAGGACCTTTCACCTGACTGTCCTACCTCCTCTCCAACCCACCTACTCCACTTTGACAGCTCTGTTGAGTCCTATAAGTCATCAAACTTCCCAGAGCATCACAGCTAAAATTTTGCAGATGCAAATACTTTTGCACATCTTTGCCAACATTCTAATAACTATGCAAAGCAAAAACTGCTCTGTAGCCTCCCTCATCCAAGCCCTGTAAGCTCTGGAGAGGTCTGTGCATTGGGACGAGTGGGCTCGCACCTCATACTCTGGTTGGTTCACCACTCCCTGGGACACGAGCAGCTCAGCATACTTCTGTAGCACGGGCTTCTGCTTGCGGATCTGCTTGTACATGAGTGGCTGTGTGAACATGGGCTCGTCCATCTCATTGTGGCCATTGCGCCGGTAACACACCTGGTCACGTCAGTGAAACTCAGTGTCAAAAAAGCAAAGACATGGGGTGTCAGAGTAGGAGGCTACCAGGCCAGGGCGTTGGAGTGTGTGGGACTGTCCACTCTTCTGATGCCAAAGCCAGCAAGTCTGTGTGTGCATGTCTTCTGTTCACTGTCTCTAAAAGGGGCTATTGCCTCTCCCCCATACCAGAGCTGTGTAGATGATAAAATGAGGTAAAATAAGAAAGTGATTTAAGAATACAAGTTCTCTGTTTACACTGTAGAGGCCCCTACTATCACAGCTCTGGTGATGTGCCGCTCAAAACATTTCATGGTTCATGCCTGCTTCTACACTTGACTACAGAGGAGTTACAAGAGACCTGTGAGTTAGAATAAAGAAGACCATATTAAGGCACTGGACTGGACAAACTCAGTGGAGTTATCGAGCTAAGATCTGTAAGCCCTCTTCCGCTGTGCCTGGCAGGATTTGTTCCTGGAAGAAGTAAAGGGCGCTCACCAAGTCAACGACAACGTCCTTGTGGAAGGTGCTCCTCCACTCAGCTGCCACATTGCACACATACATCACTGCTTCAGGGTCATCCGAGTTTACGTGGAAGATGGGGGCATTCACCACACGGGCCACATCTGTTGGGTAAGGAGAAGACCGGGCCATTCGGGGGTCTGTGGTGAAGCCGATCTGCAAGGACACAGCAGGACAGACTGAGCAGGTCCTGTGCAGGTTAGAGGTCAAGGTCATCTGGTACCAGGAGGAGGGAAAGTAGTTAACACAAGTTTAATTCATGTGGAAACACGGGGTAGTGGGAAACACAGTCCTGACATGACTCTCAGGACCTCTGGAAATCACTTTTCAAGTGATTTTCAAAGAAAATAAACTTTTCTTTCTTTTTATATTTTTCATTTTTCCTATCTTAATAACTCATGTATGTCCAATAGAGAGAAAGCAAAAGACACAGACAATAAAAAAAATTAAATATTCTCCTTTGTGAAGAGTCTTTTTATATCTTTTGCTCATATTGTGATTGGGTTATTAGTCTTTTTCTTGGGGAGGAACTCAAGTATTCTGGAAATTTTAGTTATAAGCTCCTCGTCTAAAATGTTATCAATTTTTCCCCCCTGTCTATGGACTTTCTTTTTACCCTATTGGAAAAGCTTTTTGATGCACAAAGTGATTTGATTTTAAGAAGGTTCCATTTATATGCACACCCATGTTTATTGTGATTTTGTTTACAATAGCAAAGAGTTGGAAACAACCCAAGTGCCCATCAACAAACGAATGGTATAGTCACACAATGGAATACTATGCTGTACTGAAAAGCAAGGAACTCATGAAATATTATAGAAAATGGGTGACCCTGGAGGACATTATGCTGATGAAATATCTCAGTCACAAAAGGGCAAATATTGGGGGCCCGGCCGCAGCCGAGGAAGAAGAGCGCTCAGACTGCACCTCTTCGCTGCTGTGCACATCCAGGATGACCACTTCGGGTGCTCTGTTTCCAAGCCTGGTGCCGGGATCCCGGGGCTCCTCCAACAAGTACCTGGTGGAGTTCCGAGCCGGAAAAATGTCGCTGAAAGGCACCACCGCCACCCCGGACAAACGGAAGGGGCTGGTGTACATTCAGCAGACCGACGACTCGCTCATCCACTTCTGCTGGAAGGACCAGACGTCGAGCAGCGTGGAGGACGACTTGATTATCTTCCCCAATGACTGTGAATTTAAGAGGGTGCCCCAGTGGGAGGGTCTACATGCTCAAGTTCAAGGCAGGATCTAAGCGCCTCTTCTTCTGGATGCAGAAGCCCAAGACGGACCAGGACGAGGAACACTGCCGGAAGGTTAACGAGTACCTGAACAACCCCCTGATGCCCGGGGCGCTGGGAGCCAGCGGAAGCGGCAGCCACGAACTCTCCGCACTTGGAGGTGAGGGCGGTCTACAGAGCCTAATGGGGAACATGAGTCACAGCCAGCTGATCGGACCTGCCGGCCTGGGAGGCCTCGGTGGACTTGGGGCCCTGACTGGGCCGGGCCTGGCCAGCTTGCTGGGGAGTGGAGGTCCACCGGCCAGCAGCTCTTCATCCAGTTCTCGGAACCAGTCGGCCGCCGTCACCCCCTCCTCCAACGCCTCTTCTGCCCACGCCACCCCAGCCCCTTCTGCGCCAGCAGCTGCCTCAGCGACCAGCCCAAGCCCCGCGCCCAGTTCAGGTAATGGGACCAGCACGGCAGCAAGCCCAACCCAGCCCATCCAGCTGAGTGATCTGCAAACCATTTTAGCCACTATGAACGTGCCGGCCGGGGCAGGTGGCGGCCAGCAAGTCGACCTGGCCAGCGTGCTTACGCCGGAGATCATGGCGCCCATCCTGGCCAACGCCGACGTTCAGGAGCGCCTGCTGCCCTACCTGCCGTTGGGGGAGTCGCTGCCACAGACCGGAGAGGAGATCCAGAACACGCTGACCTCTCCCCAGTTCCAGCAGGCCCTGGGCATGTTCAGCGCGGCCTTGGCTTCAGGGCAGCTGGGCCCCCTCATGTGCCAGTTCGGCCTGCCTGCAGAAGCGGTGGAGGCTGCCAACAAGGGCGATGTGGAAGCGTTTGCCAAAGCCATGCAGAACAGCGCCAAGCCAGGGCCCAAAGAAGGCGAGGTCAAGGACAAGAAGGACGAGGAGGAGGACATGAGCCTGGATTAGTTCTTTGTCCTGGTGGCCTTGGTGACGTGCACACCTCACCCTGTCTGAACTTCCTCATAAATAAAGCTCTTTTTGTTTAAAAAAAAAAAAAGGCAAATATTGCATAGGGCCACTGCTGTAAAATGGGACTGACTTCAGGGTTGAGGGAAGACTGAGAAAGAGGGGATAAATAATGCATACTGCATTGAAACAGATGAGGGACACAACTGTTTAAAAGGTATATATGATTAGGTATTATTGTCATGACAGGAGGCCAGAATGAAGGCTGCATAGTGGAGCGGACTTGGGGAGAGGGATTGTATAAAGTAAAAGAATTTTTCTTTTACTTTTCAAAGAGAAGAGCAAATTGGGGTGAGTGTTTGGACAGGGAGAAATGTACAACAATGAATGAATAGAAACCCTAAATCTCTGTAAACTTTCATTAAAATGAATTAAATTTTTTTTTTTTAAAAAGAACGTTACATTTGTTGATTTTAGCCTCTCTTGATTGTGCATTTCTGGTCAGACTAGGGCTTCTGAATTTGTTCTTATTTCTTCTCTGATGATCTTTTTGGCTTTTTTTTTACCCCTAGGTTTCTGATCCACTTTTGTTGTTGGCTGTCGGAATGTTTTTTATTTTTCATTCACTGTTGCACATTTTCCTCCCTTCCCCTCTTTTCCCTCCTTGCAATGTACCTTTATTCCAGGTTGCTGTAATACATAGAATGCCCAATGATATGCTAATTTTTTGGTGGTTTTTTTAAAAAAAATTATTTTCATACATTATTTTTTTTTCTTACTTAAAAATTTTAAATTTTATACTGGTTTACTTACAAAGTTTGGATACATTTTAAGATACATTACTTTTAAAGTTCTTTCTCTCATCTGTTTCAATTCAGTGTTCATTATCCATTCTTTTCCTTTTCTTCCTCCAAACCCCCATGTCAGTTGTTTTCTAACAGCAGTTTTATGCAGTATTTGTCCTTTTGCGCTGAGATATTTCACTCAGCATAATGTCATCCAGGTTCCCCCAAATAGTGTAGTGTTTTATGAGTTCACTGTTTTTGTTTTAGCAAACATTGACATCGTTTATTCAGTAAGTCACAGTAGTTCAATACACACAAAGCGTGGAAACATACAGACCACTTTCTCAGATGTCAACTTAAGGACAATGAGATGCTGAATGATGTGTTTAATAATCTGATTGATGTGTTTAATAATCAAATGTACACTTGTTGGCCAATATAATAAAATAACCCAAAAACTTTTCTGTAACTTTTCCAAATATTTCCAACAATGTGCCTTTGGTAAAATAATGTGAAGACCTACTTTTAAAGGACTATGGTTACAGTGATCATGTCTATCTCATGGCTATAACTATTTGAAAGCTTAAGATCAAAGTTCTCCTTAAGGAAGTAGTGGGCTTTATTTTGTGATAAAACGCTTATAGTAAAGTATTTGCCATTTCAATTGTTTTACTTGTACAATTCAGTGACATCCATCACACTTAGCATGTTGCTATTTGTTTCTAAACCCTTAGCACAACTGTGTCCTATAGTAATTCCCCATTCCTTTATCACTCAGATCTAACGGATAACACTGCAAGGCAGTGTTTTGAAACCAATTAAGGTTACATTCATGTGAATAACTTAATTTGTCAAAAAACATATGATGAAAATCACTAGCAATCAGATATGCAAAGCAAGGTAACAATGAGATAACAATAACATCTCATCCCAAGTTCACTAGGACAGCCAACAGTGTTGGTGAGGATGTGGAGAGATCAGAACTCTCATGCACTGTGGCTGGGTTGTATCATTTTACAAGAAGGTACTTTTGCATTTTCTCAAAAAAGGTAAATATAAAAAAATCCCATATAACTCATTTATTCCACTGCTAGGAATATGCCTCAAGGAAATAAGAGCTGAGGCACAAACAGAGATGTGTACAATCTTCATCACGGGGCTATCCACAATAGCAAGAAAACAGAAACAACCCAAATGCTCACAACAAATAAATGGACTAAAAAACTGGTCATTCATACAACACAATACTATACAGCATTAAAGAACAATGAAGAATTCATAATATACTAAACAACATGGGACATTATGCTAAGTGAAATAACTCAGTCACAAAAGGACAAATACCGCATAAGAAGGCTACTGTGAAAATAGGAAGGTAAATGAGGGATGTTGGGAGGGATGGGGAGAGCAGAAATAGAATGTACAGACAATTAACACTGTAGAGGACCAGGACATGGGAGAATTAAGCTGGGGAAAAATGGATAAAAAGACAATCTGGCTAGTGCAAATGTCAAATAGGAAGAGGCTATATACGACTATTCAAAAGAGGAGGGGTGAGGGAAAAGGGGATGAAAGAAGCAAGGAAAATCACTAAGACAGGAGAGATTAGTGGCCAGATGGAGGTGTGAAAGGACAGACAGGGTGCAAGGGGGACTTGATGAGATGGGGTGAAAAAGGATGAATCAACATATATAAAACACCATGTATAGGAATGATAGTATGAAAAAAGAATTTTTTAAAATACTTTACTTAGCAGCCAAGAATTGAAACAAAATTACCTAAAATCTCATAACACACTGGAAATACTGATGTTTTCTTCCATGTGTGTATATGTATTTTTTTATATATATGAAGTATATTACACATACATTGCTGCATTTTTTGTATCTTTCATTTCTATATTGAACATTAAGTTATGAGCATTAATTCTTTGAAAAGAGTTCTTAATCTTCCTAACTGCTTGTTGTTAGAGGCTGTCAAATTAGCCCACAAGTCATGGCAATTCAATGCACAAATGTACTAAAATTTTATTCTATTAAGTATACTCATATAATTTTGCATTCTGCATTTAAAATTATGTTTTTTACTAAGAATTCAGAGAAATATTAGTATATGATAAAACTATGATCATACAGAAACCTATCATGCAGTATGAATGAATCCTAATAGCTCCACTTGTATTTGTTTCCATTTAACATTCCTTTGAATAAAAGAAAACATTCCTGCTACATGTTGTTAGAAAAAGAGCTGAGAGAGAGAAGCAGCTGGTCCCAAGAAACAAAAAGGCTTGAATTAAGCAGTCTGAGAAGGACGGCAGGTGACTGCACAGAGAAGATCAGAATGGTGTGACTGCAGACAAAGGCAGTTTCCTTTTATAAGGGGCTGTTACCAGGATTGAGAGGGGATGGTAGTTTGCTCAGGAATCAGAAGACAGGGTCCTGTCAGGGATATGGTCAGGCCCAAAGCCTTCCCAGGATCTGGTCATCCAGTCGTCTTAGCAGGATACAATCAGGCCTAATCAAGACATTGTTAGGTATCCTCAAGGCACAGTCAGACCTAGGGCTAAGTGCTGGGGTACATGTAAAGCTCAAGTGTACTGCCCCAGTCTATGCCTTTTAGGGAGGTCTACTAACCTGAAATTTCCGTATTTTATAACACAGTTATAAATCTCCCTTGCAATTAACTGCCTCTGAAAACCTGCTGTAGGGTCAGCTATGTGTTTGTTCTGACTTGACAGTACACAACAACAACAACAATAACAATTTCTGATAGCTTTATGACATAATGGAAAATTTAAAAAAAAGGCAGAAGATTAGTACAATGAAATCCTGGATATCCTTTAACCAGATTCATCAATTAAACAAGCTGTAGATAGTACCTCTTGACTCTAAAATACTTCAACATCCCCACACAATGATATTCTGGATTGCTGAGCAACAGTGGTTTTATGGGTTTCTGAGGATCAGAAAAGTACCTTTGAACTCAGGTCACCAGAGCCATATTAGATATAGTAATTATTAGCTCCAGCTCTCTTTGATTTAATCAGACTTCGTGGTTAAATGGCTGAGAAGGCAGAGCAAAGCCCACCCAAATCATCTTAAATTAGACATAAGAAAACAAAGATAACAGGTATGGATGGTGGTCTTTCCGTTTCAAAAGAAAAAAAGAATAGTTGAAACAGCAAATACCACCAAGGACAAGAAAAGGCTGGAACCGTGACTTGGAAAGCACAGGGAGGTCATTCTGAACTTTTCTCAGTAATCTCCTCATGGACTTGGGAAACAAGGACAACGATGGTGTCCGCACCAGAAGTTGAATGACAAAAAGAGACACCAATTGTATCCACACACATCTTGAACAAGTGGGGTCAGAGTGTGCCTGGTCTCTGCTGTGCCTGGCTGATGAGAGCACTACACCTGCCACTGGCCCCGTTGGCTCTTAACTGCTCTCCAAGGAACAGGAACAGAGAACTGTGCACACACACCCCCCCATCACAGTCACTGGAGGAGATGAGACAATAAGAACTGATAGAAGAGCAAGCCACACACTACCACAGACATTGGGTACATCAGAACAAAGACAACACCACCACAATGCTCTGGAACTATAGCTGTAAATTAATTTAAAAAACAAGACGCTGGGATACAAAAAGTGATGAAAAACCAGAAAAAATGTCTGTCATTGGCACTTCATGATAAGGAAGGAATGACAGTTAAGCAGCTCCAAAAGATTGAGAGAGAGATATATATCACTGTCACACCGAAATCTGCATTGATATATATGACCAAATGGATAAAACAAATGGAAAAAAAATTGAAGTAATAGAAAAACCCAGCCATTCTACTACTGGGAATATACCCTAAAGAAACCAGAGCCACAGTTCAAGCAGATGTATGCATACCCATGTTTATTACTGTGTTATCCACAAAGGAGAGATAGAAGGATAGAAAAACTATGATGCACTCAATACAATGGAATTTTATGCAGTATTGGAAAATAGTGAACTTGTAAAACATTATACAACATGAGTAAGCCTGGAAGAAATGCTAAATAAAACACTTCAAGCACAAAAGGACAAATACTATATAACACCACTGTTTAAAAAGTGAAATTCAGATTTCCTGTTATTGTTAGGTGCCTCTGAGCTGAATATGACTCATAGTGACCCTATAGAGACCTGAATTCTGCTGCCCTATCATGTGCCATTTTCATCATCCCTGACATACTTTAGCTCACTGCTGCATTCTCTATGTCAATTCATTTCACTGGGGGTCTTCCTCTCCTTCACTGACCCTTTGTTTTTCCAAGCATGATGTCCCTTTCCAAGGACTAGCTTCGCCTAGCTACATGTCTAAAGTATGAAAAACGAAGCTTTATTATCTTTGTCTTCAAGGAGCACTCTGGCTGCACTTTCTCTATCACATATTTATTTTTTTGGCAGCCCATGGAATATTTAGCACTCTTACCTAGCATTATTCAAAGGCATAAATTCTTTTTCTGTCATCCTTATTCATCATGTGCATCTTAATCTTCAAATTGATGTCAATGCTCTTCAGTATTTTGGAGAAGGCCCTGACAGTGAACTTGCCCAATACATCTCCTGATTTCCTGTTGGTACCATGGATGTTGACTATGGATCCAATATGAAATCACTGACACTTCCAATCATTTCTCCATCTATCATGATGTTGACTATTGGCCCTATGGTGGTGGTTGCTGCTGAGTGCCTTCGAGTTGAGCACAACTCACGGTGACCCTATGAACAAAAGGCTTGAAGCCATTCTGTATCTATCAACATTTATCAAAGTTCATAGAGTTTCTGCAGGCATGTTGTTTAGTAAGTGGATGCCACTCAGGCTTCCAACCTGTCACAGTATTTTACTGTTGCTATGTGCCATTTAGTCGCCTGTGACATATAGTAACCCTTTGTATAACAGCTCTGAATCCTGTCCTGTCCTGAGCCAGTCTCACTAATTCCCACACACCAACTCCCATTGCCCCAGTTACTGCATCAATAGACCTCATCTGGGGTCTTCCTCTTCTGTGCTGTTTGTCCACCCTTCTTCCATGAATGATGTCCTTCTCCAAGGATCGATCTCTTCTGGCCACGTGCCCAAAATAAGTTAGGCAGAGCTTCAAAATCCTAGATTCCAAGGAGAGACTTCCTTTCACTCTTGCCATACAAAAAGCTGTAGTGCTTGATCTTCTGCAGCAATTGTTTCAAATCCTCCTCACTTTCAGAAAGCAAGGTTGTGTCATTTGCATAATGCATGTTTTTGATGAGTCTTCTTCTGATCCTGATGACACAATCCTCTTCACAGAATCCAGCTTCATGAATGATTTGCTCAGCATATAGACTGAATAAGTATGGAGAAAGGATATATCCCTGACACACATTCTTCTTAGATTTTAAATTATGCGGTGTTTTGTTGCTCTGTTCACATAACAGCTGCTTCACAGTGTTACTGACAATTTGTTACGATCCAGAGTCAAATGCCTTTGCATAGTCAAGAAAACATAAATAAACATTCTTCTTGTATTCTCTGCTTTCATTTAGGAACCATGATATCAGAATGACATCATATTAAGAAGAAAAATGCAGAGACTTGAAGCAGTGGAACTCAGAAGGAGCGAATGATTTTTAATGTTTGCTTGGTTTTTTATTAAGAGGAACAATCAGAAGAACAGGAAGGAAAATTTAAGAAAAGATAAGAATCACTCTTGCTCTCTTTTCTGCTGAGAGCATGCTATAAGGCTTAGTTAGGTTCAACCTTCCCAGGAGTCTTTTACCTCTTCTCTTTTTCACTTCACATCTTTTGTGTGGCCTACCATTCACTAGCTATGCTTCTGTCTTATTAACGTAACAAAACTTTTTCACTTGTTTTGCTTAAAAAAAAAAAAGTCATAGGAGACAATATCAAATGAAATTAACTTAGGTGTTAATAGACTTTCAGACAATAAAAGACAGAAAAAAGCAGAGAGGAAACTATTGAAGATTTGCTGTAAGAAAATTCTCAACACACAATAAAAAAGGGAGAAAATATGTATTAAAAAAGCTGAGTAGGTAAGACCTCCAAAGGAAAATACTAGAACATCTCATAATTAAATTTTCCAAAATGAAACACTAAGAAAAACAAAGGGTTAACCATAAGGAAGAACCAGGAAGACTAAGTTCCAACTTCTCAACAGAAAACATTCAGGCAATAAGGCAATGGGCTGAATATATGTTAATATGTATATATATGTAAATATGTATATGGATAGGTTATTATGATAAGTTATTATAATAAGGTAGGTTATTATAATAAGTCCTCAAGGTAGGCAAAGCTTCTCTGATGAAATGGCCCATGAATTGAGATTTAATGAAATGAAAATATTAAGAAGTCAACATTCCAGAAGATAGCACAAGAAAACCCATAGAGGAGAGTAGCTAATTGAGGGTTTAGGCTATCAATCTTTATCAGCAGAACAAATTTAAAACAGGCTTTTAAAATGAAGCATTCATTTGTTTGGAGACTATCAGAATTCCTTAACGGTGTATATGCCCAACTATCATTAGTATGTTGTTGTTGTTATGTGCCATCGAGTCGTTTGTGACTCATAGCGACCCTATATACAACAGCCCTAAACCCTGCTCTATCCTGTGCCAATTGCATGGTCTCTGATACACCCATCCCGATTACCCCTGTCACTGAATCAATTCACCTCATAGAGGGTCTTCCCCTCCTGCGCTGTCTCTCCACCTTACCAAGCATGATGTCTCTCTCCAGGGACCTGTCTCTCCTTACAACATGTCCAAAGTATGTCAGACGAAGCCCCAGAATCCTTGCCTCCAAGGAGTAGCCTGGTTTAACCCTCTCCAGGATGAATCTGTTTGTTTTCTTGGCAGTCCAGGGTACATTCAATAGTTTTTATTATTTGTTATTAACATTATTATCATGTAATACCATGCTCACTTTCACTCATTTTATCTTCAATTTTTTCTTTTCTCCTTTCTACATATGTGCAAAAATGAATGTGACTTCTACTCTCCTCATTTGATGCTTCATGTTATTGTTATGTACCATCGAGTCACTTATGATTCATAGCAACCCTATGTACAACAGCCCTATACCCTGCTCTATCCTGTGTCAATCTTATGGTCTCTGACACACCTACCTCTCTCTCTATATATAAACACATACGTGTGCACACACCACATACATATATATAATACTCTGAAAGGAAAAAACCTGTCAATAAAGAATTATATGCTAAGGAAAACTGTTCCTTAAGTATAACAGAGAAGTTACTCCAAGCAACATTAAAGGCAATTCTCTGGATACAGGTCCAACAAAGACAGACAACAACCCAAAATTAACTTACTGACAACATACTTTATGACATAATTATAATATCCATAATATAATAAAATTCTTCTCACTTCTTCCTTTCCAATAATCCTTCCATCCTACTCCTTCTGATCATATGCAGTGAAGCACTTCAAGGAGTGCATGTTTCTCAAAGGATGATGCTACTATTTACTGTATATGCATATCTACTGTTTGGTTGGAAGATGAGGTACTGGGTAAGTTTGTAGGTGAATGTTACTACCCATGTAATGTACAGTATCTGGTAATATTGTGTGGTCAAGTCAACTGATAGCAAACCAATAAACCTATCATGTACCATCACCAAAATCTTTGCCAATGCTCAATCAAGCCCACTGTTAGAGTCTCTGTGACAATTCAACTCCTTGAAGAGCTTCCTTCTTTTCTCTGACTTTCAACCCTTCCCAGTATGATGTCTTTTCCAAGGAGAAGCTCCTCTGACAACCTCCCAGATGGTTTCCCCATCTATGCCTCTAAGGAGCACATTGGTTGAACTTTCTCAAAGACAGCTTCATTTGGTCTTTTGGCAGCTCATGGGATATTCAATACTCTGTCAAGACCGCAATTCAAAGAAAATGATTCTTCTTTGGGCTTCCTCATTCACTGTTCAACCCCGAAATGCATACAAAGCAATTGAAAATATCATGTCATTGACCAGTTCTTTAAACTTTTATCTTTGCTCTTGGATCAATTTGTAGAGGTCCTTGATAGCAGCTTTTTCAAATGAAAAGTATTTTTTTCCCCTTAGAAGATTTATTTGAATAGTTTGTACATTGTTGTTGCATACCATTGAGTCAAAAGCTGATACTTTAGCAAGTTCTCAGAAGCAGTTTAATCACATGGGAGAAGACTGCCCATCCTTCTTCTGCAGAGTAACTGGTGAATTCAAACAGCATGCCTCCATGTTGGCAGCTCAACTCCTTACAACCAAGTAATCAGAGCTACCCTTGAAAAATATATTTTAATTCTAAACTGCTACCAGCATGGGTGTTAATTCTAGACCAAATAAAAATAAAACCAGTGACAATTTCAACTTTCCCCCCATCATGATGCTATTATCACTCTAATGGTGAGAATTTTTGTTTTTCTGATATTGAGATGTAATTCATATTAAAAGATACAGTGCTAGATCTTCAGTAAGTGCCTCAAGTCTTCTTCCGTTTCTTTAAGAAAAGCTGTGCCATCTCCTGAGCAGACTGTTGAAGTCTCCGAAGTCTCCCTCCAATATTAATGCCACACTGTTCTTCAGACAGTCCAGATTCTCAATTTGCTTACCACACAGACTAAATACGGGGAAAGGATACAATCCTGACACACACTGTTCCTTAGTTTAAAACCATGCAGTAGTGTCATTCTTCATTTGAACTACTACTTCATGGTGTATGCATAGGATCTGCCTGAACATGAATAAGTCCTGTAGAATTTCTACTCTTTCATGTTATCCATAACTTATGATCCACTTATCAAACACCTCTACATAGCCAATAAAAGAAAATATCTTTCTGAGTTTTTCTGGTTTCTGCTAAGATCCATCTAACATGATGGATAATATTATATCTTCTGAATCATTTAAGTATCTGGAAGTTCCTTATTCATGTACTGTTACAGTCATTTTTAAAAAAAGAATTTGCAACAAACAGATTCATCCTAGAGAGGGTTAAACCAGGCTGCTCCTTGGAGGCAAGAATTCTGGGGCTTCGTCTGACATACTTTGGACATGTTGTAAGGAGAGACAGGTCTTTAAGAGAGGGACATCATGCTGGGTAGAGTAGAGGGACAGCGCAGGAGGGGAAGACCCTCTATGAGGTGGATTGATTCAGTGACTGGGGTAATCGGGATGGGTGTGTCAGAGGCAATGCAATTGGCACAGGATAGAGCAGGGTTTAGGGCTGTTGTACATAGGGTCGCTATGAGTCGCAAACGACTCGACGACATATAACAACAATAACAATTTGCAGCAAGATTTTACTTGATGTTACTGCAATGTTGTTATGTGCTGTCAAATAACCAGTGACTCAAAGCAATCCTATGTACAACAGCTCTGAACCCTACTCTCTCTTGAGCCAATTTCATTGTCACTGACAAGCCTACCTCCATTACCCCAGTTACTGAGTCAAGCCATCTCATCCAGGGCCTTCCACTCTTGCACCGTCCCTCAATGCTTCCAAGCATGATGTCCCTCTCCTAGGACTGGTTTCTCCTGACAAAAGCCCAAAGTATGTTAAATGGAGCTTCAAAATCTTTGCCTCCAAGGAGTAGCCTGGTGTCACACTCTCTTGGATGAACCTGTTTTTCTTAGCAGTACATGGTACATTCAATATTCTTCCCCAGCACCACAACTCAAAGGCATTGATCTTTCTTCTATCGTCCTTAGACACTGTCAAACTCTCTGATGCACACAGCAAGTAATTTGGCGACAAAAGCTTGGATCACATGCACCGTAGTCTCTAGACTGACATCATTGCTCTTCAGTACTCTGGAGCGGTCCCTGACATTAGAGTTTCTAAATGCAATTCATCTTTTGATTTCCTGGTTGCTAGTATCAAGAATGTTGACTGTGAAGCCAAGCAAGCTGAAGCTGTTAACAATCTCAATCTCTTCTCCATCTATCATGATGTTGCCAACTGGCCCAGTAGTGAGAATCTTTTATTTTCTTGATGTTGAGCTTCAATCCATATTGAAGGCAGGCTGCAGTCCTTAACCTTCTACAGCAAATGCCTCAGGTTTTCCTCAGTTTCACCAAGCAAGGTTGTGTCATCTGAATAATGCAGATTGCAATGATAGTATGTGATAATTTCTGCACATTCTTAGATCACCTTTTTTGGGAATGGGAACAAACATAGGTCTCTTCCAGCTGGTTGGCCAGATAGCTGAAACACCTCAATTAGTATTCCATCAATTTCTGGGGCCTTATATTTCTGCCAATGCATTTAGTTCAGCCTAGACTTCTTCCTTCAGTACCATGATTCTTGATTATGTTACTTCCTGAAATGGTTCCTTATCAACCAATGCGTTTGGTACAGTAACTCCATGTATTCCTTCCATCTTCTCTTGATGCTTCCAGTATGATTCAATATTGTGTTCATAGAGTCTTTGAGTATTGCTACTTGAGGCTTAAACTTGGTCTTCAGTTGACTAACTCAACATTTAAACAACCTTTTTCCACCCTGCACCTTCCTCTTTTTTAAGTGTTCTACCCCCAGGTCCATGGTATTTGTGCAAATGTGTGATTTTAAGTGGTACAGATGCACTTGCTCACACTGGTGCCTGTGAATGTTTGACTACAAAAGACACCCACATATTTGTTAGCTGTTGTCAGATACTGTCAAATTCAATTCCAATTCATAGTGATCCACAGATCAAAACCTTATCCTTTCCTGCACCGTATTAAGCCCAGAGTTATTGTCACTGTGCCAATTCATGTCCTTGACAGTCTTTCTCTCTTTCACTGACTCTCTGTATCTTCAAGTCTGAAACCTTTGGTTGTGTATGTAAGTGTTTTATATACCTCAGAAACTCAATACAGGATCACCAAGAGTCAGAACTGACTTCACAGCAGTGATGATTTTTGTCAGGAAGCTCACAAAGCTGGTGAGATATTCCTTAGATATACTAAAGAGGAACTCAATACTATATATTAAGTTGTGCAAAAGTATTTATTTAGTCACCATTCGCTCACCATTATTGAAAACAATTAAAAAAGTCTAATAATAAGGCCATTATGTAATAATGTAATTCTGTAATAGATGTTTCCATTAAAATGAATAAAAGTAAGCATATAATGACATAAGAAAATAAGGTGACAAATAAAAAAGAACTGTGTGGACTGAACCCAGTTTCCTTTAAAAAAGATTTAAAAAGAAGTTTGTCAAATGTTTTGATATGGATATCAAAACAATGTGTGATATTGATAAAAAAATAAGAGAAAAAGAACAAAGTCATCTTTGTGCTTGTGGATAAAAGGACCTAAAAGAAAACTTTATAAAACAGTATTATCTAAATTAATAGAAAATATTCCAATTTTAAAATTATTTCAAAATTTCAAAAATGGTTTTAATATACTGTCACTGTTGAGAATATAAACAGCAAAATAAACAAATTCAGCAATTTCTATATACACAATTAATTCAGTGCAAGTTGGTTAGGCAAAGATTATATAATTATCTTCCATTTTGTGATCTGAGAAAATCGTACTGTGTGCTATAAATACAAAGAAAAATCGTTGTCTTTGAATTGCTGTGGAAGGGTATTAATTTAAAAGACTAAGGTTTGCCTGATCCAAGCCATGGTTTTTTCCAATTGCTTCCTACGAATCTTAAAGATGGACAATGAACAAGGATGACTGAAGAAGATTCGAAGTCTTTGCATTGTGGTATTGGAGAGGAGTACTGAATATCCCATAGACTGCCAGAAGAACAAATAGAAATGTCTTGGAGGAAGAACGACAAGGATGTTCCTGAGAGGCAATATGATGGTTAGTCTCAAATATTTTTGGCATGTTACCAGGAGGAGCGGGCTAGTCCTTAGAAAAAGACATCATGCTGAGGAAGATGAAGCCCCTCAATGAGATGGATTTGACACAATAATTGTAATAATGGTGTCATGCATATCAGATATAATGGGAATAGCACAGGATAGGCCAGTGTTCAAATCTGTTGTTCACAGGGTCCTTGTGAGTTGCAGGTGACTTGATGGCACATCACTATAACAAACTATGAGCAAATAAATGTTTGTTAAAGCCATCTCATTGTGACATCACTTTTTTGAGCTTTACTATAACACAATGTTCCCCCCACAACCATACTCAAATTTTATATTGGCTGCTTACAAAGTTTATATACATTATGTTTCACACATCCTTCATTCACATTGTTTCATATAATCATTCCAGTTCATTATATTTTATAAAATTAATTAACACTGAACTATGCCCACCATTTCTGTCTTTCCAGATCCTCACTGAATCTTTCCCACTTCCTTTACCCATCCCTCCTTCCACCTATCAAATTGTGTGACCCTATGATCTCCCCCTGCCCATTCTTACCCCTCTACTCCTACTCTCCCTCCCTAGGATCTTCATACACCATTGTTCCTATGTGCTGTGTAGTATTCCATTGTGTGAATGTACCATAATTTCTCTATCCATTCGATTGTGGTTGGACATTTGAGCTGTGTCTATACTCTTGCGATGGTAACACTGCTATGAACATTGTTGTACAAATCTCCATTTGTGTTTCAGTCTTAATTTTCTTGAGATATATTCCAAGAAGTGGAACAGCTGCGTCATACGTAATTTCTATGTTCAGCTTTTTTGAGGAAATGCCAAACTGCCTTCCAGAGTTGTTGTGCCATTTTACAATGCCACCAACAGTGTATAAGAGTTCCTACCTCTCTGCATACTCTCCAACATTTATTACTTGCTGTCCTGTTACACTTTGCCACTACTATTGAGGTAAAATGGCATCTCATTGTAGTTTTTATTTGCATCTCTCTAATTGCCAGTGATTCTGAGCATTTCTTCATGTGTCTGATGGCCATTCGAATGTCCTCCTCTGTGATGGTCTTTCCATGTCTTTTGTCCATTTTGTAATTGGGTTATAGCATTCTGTAAACTTCTGATGAGACCTGTGTCTGAGATGGTATTCCCAAATGTTTTTCCTCATCAGTATGTTTTCTTTTCACCCAGTTGGAAGAAGGTTTTGATGCACACAGGGATTTAATCTTTAAAGGCCCCATCTCCTGGTTGTGTATTTCTGTTTGTATTTGTCAGCCATTTTATACCATGGGCTAGGCCTTCTAAGGTTGGTCCTACTTTGTCTCTTATAATCTTTATAGTTTGGGGCTTTATCCCTAGGTCTCTGGTACACCTTGAATTGATTTTTGTCACATAACTTTTGCCAATCTAAATTTTTAGAATTGTACAATTTATGGACATAAATTAATCAGCTGTGTACCTTTACCTTAATCAATGCAATGTTTCTATCACCATTAATGTTACTTTTCTCTTTCTCATCTCTATTAATCATGAAAATAAATTTTGGTTACTATACCAGTTATGTTAGACAGAGCCTCAGAATCCTTGCCCAAGGAGCTGCCTGGTTTAGCCCCTTCCAGGATGCATCTGTTTGTTTTCCTAGCAGTCCATGGTACCCTCAATACTCTTCTCCAGTACCAAAGCTCAAAGGCATCAATTCTCCTTCTATCTTCCTTAGTCACTGTCCAACTCTCTGATGCATAACAAGTGATTGCAAAGACCATGGCCTGTATCAGACGCACCTTAGTCTCCAGAGAGACACCACTGCTCTTCAGTACTTTGGAGAGGTCCCTACCAGCAGACTTTCCCATGGCAATGTGCCTTTTAATTTCCTGCCTACTGGTGCCAAGAGTGTTGACTGTGGAGCCAAGAAAACTAGAGCTGTGAACAATCTCAATCTCTTCACCATCCATCCTGATGCTGCCAATTGGCCTAGTAGAGAGAATCTTTATCTTCTTGACATTGAGCCTCAGTCCATATTGAAGGCTGCAGTCCTTGACACTCTACAGTAAGCGCTTCAGGTTCTCCTCAGTTTCAGCAAGCAGGGTTGTGTCATCTGCATAATGCAGATTGTTGATAGATCTTCCACCAACCTTGACCCCACACCTCTCCTCATAGAGCCCAGCCTCCTGGATAATCTGTTCTGCATACAGGTTGAAAAGGATGCTGTAAGGAAGGACCGGTCCTTGGAGAGGGACATCATGCTTGGTAGGGTGGAAGGAGGAGAGGAAGGCCCTCTATGAGGTGGATTGATTGGATTGATTCAGTGGCTGGGGTAATCGGGATAGGTGTATCGGAAACAGTGTGATTGGTACAGGACACAGCAGAGTTTAGGGCTGTTGTACACAGAGTCGCTATGAGTCGCAAGCAACTAGACAGCACATAACAACAACAAGAATACAGTTGCCTCTTCTTGTGTTTTTATTTAAGTGCTGTCATACAGTTCTTTTAGGAAACTTTTAGGAACTGTTGTCTACAACAGTTGTACTATTTTGCATTCCCAGTCACCATATTGTTGTTGTAGTCCATTGACTTGGAACTGATCGAAGCTGACCCTCCAGCATGTTTTCAGAGGAAGTAAATCGCACAGGAGGAGAATACCCATCCTTATCCCACAGAGCAGTTGGTAGAGTCAAACCATGTACTTTTATACTGGCAGTGTAATCCTTAGCACTAAGCTACCAGAGCTCTCTTGTCGTAACGCAAGGGGAATTGAATGTCCCCACATACCTGCCAACATTTGTTATTTTCTCCTTTTTCTTTCTTTTTTAAATATCGGATGCATCCTTCTGGGAATGAAATGGTATTTCGTTATGGTTCTGCTTTGCACTTATACCTAAATGGGACAGAGCACGTGTTTGGTGGCCATTTGACTGTACTCTTGGAGAAATGTCTATCCAAGTCCATTTTATGACTGGATTGTTTTTGTCAAGTTGCTGAAGTTTTATATGCATTTTGGTTATTCAGTTATTGTTCTACCTTTGGTTTCAAATGAAAGGCTATCAGTTGGTAGCATGTTTTATCACTTTAGCAAAATCTTTTGATGAACAAAATGTTTAAATTTTTATGAGACCTCATTTGTTTGTCTTTTTGAAAGCTGGGCCCCTGTTGCCCCTGCTTGTTCTAATTCTTTTAGCCCTTAATCCATAAATCCATTCTGAATGTTTTTGTATGTGGTATAAAGCATGTATCCAGTTTTATTTTTCTTTGTGTGAAAATCCAATTTTCCCAGCATCATTTATTGAACATATATTCTTCTTTCCCTGTTGCATGAACTTTACACTCCTGTCAAAAATCGTGGTTGTGTGGGTTTATTTTTGGACTCTAAAATCCAGTATATTGGCCTATATGTGTCTACTGGCACCAGACTTTTTCGATGCCCATGGTCTGTTTTAAGTCAGGAAGTGAGTATGTCTTCTCACACTGCTTTAGCTATAGAGATCCTCTTGTCATTCCACCTGAAGTTGAGGGTTCGTTTTCTATTTCTGTAAAGCAGACTGCTGGAACCTTGCCTGAGAGTGTATGGAACCTACAGATCGCTTTGGGTCACAATGACACAAGTCACAATATTTTTTTCAGCCCATGACCATGGGGTATCTTTCCAGTTATGTCGTCTTTGACCTCTTTTGGCAATGTTTCACTGTCTAACCCCTATACATCCCTCATTAGATTTACCTCTAAATGTTTTGTTGTCTTGCATGTAATTGTAAAGAGAACTGTTTCTCTAATTACTCTCCCAGATTTCTTACTGTTAAAGTATAGAAATCTAACTGATTTTTGTTTACTGATCTCATACCCTACAACTTTATTTCACTATAAACTTGAGAAGTATTTTCAAATTTTTATTAGACATTTTCATAATCAGAAAGAAACAACAGATATTCTACATAATGAAAATATACCAATTCCAGGTATTTTCATTAAAATTAATAAAAATTAGTATTTTAAGAGTCTGGTTACAAAACCATCAGGATAGTGCACGAACAGAAATTCAAATGCAATGACAAAAGCCAAGAATGCTTCTTCTTGCCCCCTCACTGCACAGCCAGTCACAGGTGGGACCTTTTGCATTACCTGATTGTTGACGACCACATGCACAGTGCCATGTGTGGTATAGGACGGCAGGTCACTGAGGTGGAAGGTCTCATACACAATGCCCTGACCAGCAAACGCAGCATCTCCATGCAGAAGGATGGACATGACCTGATGATATATAGGCAGGTCCCCTCATCATCAAATTCCACAAGATAGTGTACATTAATTAATAACGGATTAAAACATTTTATTCTGATATAATTCTAAATTTAGAAGAAACTGTAAGAATATGAAGAATCCCAGGGTTCCTTCACTCTTCTTGTAACTGCTTGCACATTGCTCTGCTTGCTCCCTGTCTACATATCCCCACTGTACATGGTCAAGATTATGTCCTGCAGACATGAGGCTCCCTGTTCCTTTTATGACTGCCACTTTCCTGGCAACAGACACTATTTAAGTGCATACTTTCCTTCCTCACTTAAAACCACACCCCTAGTCCAGATTCCTTAACTCTGAAAATCAGTTTCCTCTAAGCATAATAATACATTTACTTTTTATTATACAATTAAGTAAAGCAATACTTGTTTCCACCCTTAACAAAAAACGTGACCGTGACCGCTCTCTTCAGCCAGCTTGCTCTTCTTAGGACATTGGCCTTTTCCTGCTATGCTCAACTCTCCCTGCTCCATCTCTACTTCCATCTTTCATCTCCACGGAAACTTCTTCCCACATCAATGACCTAGATCCTATAACTTCTACCTCTGTTCATTAAATACGAGAGCAGCCATCTCCTTTGAAAAGTTTGATGGCCTTTTATTTCTCTTCCTCTACAATTCTAGCCCATACCTATGCATCCTTCTGATGGTCTTTTACAGTTAACTTAGCAGTCTAATATTACATCACTGAATGTTCTATTAGCTTCTCCACATAGTATCTTATTTCTAGACCCTTGAGAACAAGGTAAATGCAGATGACTTCTTATATTTCTTAGTAGGCACTTAAGAGATACTATGAACTTCTGACTACTTGGTTTTAGGTCACTATAATATTGCTGAGAATGTCATCTTGAGATAAAATAAGGGGAAACAGTAATAATTAACTGAGGATATCTGGACACAAACTGGCTAGTCAGCCAGCATTCAATTAACATCTAAAGAATGAGACATTTAAAGAGTTGCTTTCACCTTGCCAGAAGAGAAAGTGTAGTGTGGCCACTGTCATGCACAGCATATGCCAGAATCAGGCACAACCAGACATGTAAATCTGTTTTTCTTAATTTCTAAACAGCATAATAGACTTACTTCCCTGACAACTATGAGACTTTCTCTTCTCACATATTTGACAATTTGCCATTTCTCCTTCAGGCTCACCTACACTGCTCCTTATCAAGATTTTCCTCCCATTTTTCAGTAAAAATGCTCCTTTATCTATCAGAAATATTAGTGTGGTCTGGCTTTTCTCCCAGATATGGTGAAAGAGAAGGAATTAATTTCCTATTTTAGAAGGCCATGACTTTGATAGAAAGCGTATTCATAAATAAGTGGGACCATTTTGCCGTTTGTTACTCTTACAAAGTTGGTTGAGTCTTTAAAATTCCAGATGTAAGGTCTAAGAAATGCTAAGTGGTTTCCCCAAATTGTCAAGGAACACACACAGGAGGCACCCCATCAGGAGGCTGGAGGCACTGCTGTGCTCATCCCTGAAAGCTGTATCTGGAGACTGGTCTACTGGGCCTTGTCCAGCAGCTCTTACCTTTTTCCCTTCAGTGTCCCCACAGTAAAACTGCTCAGCTTTGGTTTTGCCCATTACCACAGGGTCTGCAGCCTCAAGATGGGAAGGGTTGGCCACCAAGGATAGAGTGATATTTCTGTCTGTCACTCGATTGATTCTTCGATGATACATGCCCAAGTGGTATTTCACATCCCCAGAACCCTAAAAATACAATGAATGTGTCTTCATAATAAGCAAGAAAAACTCATATTCTCATATTTACAGGGAAGAATTATGATTTTTAGTAACTTCTCACAGACCTTCCATATTTACTTCTACTCCTAAAACCTTTGTGCATAGGATTGTTTTAATACAGAGCACAGGTAGGCAATGTCTAAATCACTCAGGCATCTGCTTGTCTCCTAGCAAGGAATTAATGTGCCCTCTATCTCATCACAATACAGACCTCAATGTGATCTCTAATGGCTATCTTCTTTATTTCTCATAATATTTTCCCAAGAAATAGATGGAGCCAGAGAGGTTTTGTCTAGGTATAGAATATTCATATATTCAGCTCAGCCAAACTATGCCAGGCATGAAAATGACCACGGTTGAAATTCTGCTGAAGTTTCTGCAGGGAGACACAGGTGACTCACCTCATCAGCTGCCTCCAACTTGGAATCAAACTGACAGAAGATCTGCTCGAGCTCCTTCCTGATGACGTTTGCAAGCACGTTCAGTCGCCCTCTGTGGCACAGGGGAGGATGAGTGCTCGCCTACAGAGAGCTGGATGGGGCTACACCGGACCCTCCCGTTCACTACTGTACACACTCGGGGACAGTCTTCCCTGCACTGCTCCCTATGCCTGCAAAGAGCTGGATGGGGCTGTCCTAGACCCTCCTGTCCATTACTGTACACACTGTGCTCCCAGGTACCCAGACATAAGCTGCACTGTGGAGAGAGCAGAAGGTGGGTCACCAGTTGGCAGGTGGTCTCTGTATGGCCTCTCACTCATCATATTTGTCCTGACTGTCGAGCTCCTGACATCAAGGAGAGTGGCACAACCACCAGGTGAGCAATTTCCCCTCTGCTGTGCTCTCTGACAAAGGCTATTTCTGGTTTATTCTTCTATGAACATATAACCCTAGGCCAGATGACCTGCTTAACGCACATGACCTCAGATATGACAGTGACTCTCTAAAGTGAGAAAAATCAACTTATACCAGGAACAATGTTCAAACTGAATCAGAAACTATGCCAACCTTATGGAGTAAGATATTCTCACACAACCAGAATGGAAGTTTCCTTCCAGCAGATTGAAAGAAAGAGAACTTAAATGGATGGACTTTAAGATGGACGAGCTACTCACTGAGTCACAACATCTGACTCAGTGCTTCAAGTCATGAAAGAATTGATACAGAGATGGGGCAGGAAACCATACAAGTGGCAGTCAAACAAACAAGCAGAAATTTCTTATGCAGAGGGAAAGGATCAAACAGGAGGGCCCAGCTGCTGCAGAACATCCCTGACAACTTACCTGTGCGGCATGCCCATAATCACATAGTCCACTCCATTCTCACTTGACTTGTCGATGATGGTCTTCAGGGCAGGAATTAGCACCTCACAGCCTTCTAAGCCAAAGCGTTTCTCGGAGGACCACTTCCGCTGAAGGAACTCCTCAAACCTGGACAGAGGCCAAAGAATCCTGAATAAAATGTTTTAAGAAATCCCTAAGTTAGACTTTTCAGTTCTTAGTGACCCATGTGAGTCAGCCCAGAACTGTGCTTGGACGGGGTTTTCAATGGTTGCCTTTACAGAGAGCATCAGGCCTCCACTCTAGGTGGACTTGAACCTCCAACCAACCAGTTAGAGGGGCAACATGCTGACCATTTGCACTCAGGCACCCCTAAGTAACAAGTCAGATGTCAAAGTTAGGCAGAGGTGCTGTCCTTGTATATGGGAGGTGACAAGCCACCTCCCAGGCATATCTTTCCTCAAAGGGAGATGACTAAGGCCATATGACTAAGTGTTCACTCATCCTGGACTGTGTCCTTCTTAGAAGGCTCATGCTCTAGGGATCCAGCTCACAGATGCTGCCTCTCCTTTGGCCAGACAGGTACCTGGTGGACCGTACAAGCCTGGCCAGCAGGGTTCGCTTCTCCTCATTTGTGAACTGCATGATTCCAGGTGTCTCAAACTTCTGTCTGATCCACTGGCACTGCTCCAGATCATTAATAAACATAAACTCCACTCCAATATGCTGACAATAGGCCATCTATGTAACAAAGAAACACATGGTAAAGAGTCTTAGTTAAATCTGGTTGAATGTAAAAGCTGTTCATTACGCAGTCAGCTAGAAGGCAGGAAAGAAGGTAACCTCCCTTTAAAAAAATGTACTAGGATACAAGTGCAGCCTAAGGAAGCAAAGGCCCAGCCACCTTTTCTGACTCTAAACTTGGCTGTTTTCAGGGGTAAAACTCTGCTGTCTTAAGGGGTAAAGTATACACACAGAAAGGACCTCCCTGATCCACTCCACTCCCTCACTGGGGGTGGGGTTGGGGGTGGGGGTAGGGAATGCATGGCATCAACTCTGAGATCCACAGTCCCCAAACAATGACTTTGCCTTAAGGTTAGGCTTGTGCTCAAGACCCTTAAGAAAGGATCCCACCATGCTGGCATAGAGAATGGAGCTCAAAGACCATGTTAAGATTTGCAGGCTTTGAAAATTTTCATTTCCCCACTGTAAAAGCTAACTCTGAGGAACAACGCAATCCTAAAGAAACATCTGGTTATAGTAAAGAAAAATCTTGACAGCCCCTTACACTCTGTGCACATGTCCTAGTACCATGGAAAAGGACGCACATCCTCCCAACACCTCAGGAGGGAAGCATGCAAGTCTCCTGTGTACAGGGTGAGAGAGTTAGCAGATAGCAAGGCTCACAGGAGAAAATAGAGAGGGAAAGGATAAGAAAAGTTCCCTCGTGAGAGAAGGAGTACCTGGGGACCAAAATTCTTAGCTCCTTGGTGCCCAAGGCCTCGTTCTTAGCTGTACATTTACCTTCCTTCCAAATTGTTGCAGCTGTTTCTGGGGAATCAGGATAGGGATCTTAAAACAAATACTGAAGAAGGAAATGGGTCCTGAATGTGAAACACTGATAAGACTAAAGACCAGTGAGGTGTTTTTGTACTTCAACATCATTCCTTTTAAATGTTTTATGAGTAGCCAACATTACTAAATCCTTACAGAATACTGGGTTCTACTATGAGGTCTCCATTCGTGTCTCTACTTAAGTTTTCACAAAAATGGACAGTGAAATCTTGGTTGTGAAATCTTGGCTGATCTGCCCAAAAACAAAAGTATCAATGCCAGGATTTGCATTTACTCCACCTTCCCTACTTGCTCCCTGCCTTCCAAGCCACACAGATCACAATTACACAATTTGTTCCATGATTAAGACATCAAGTAAAATGTGCTCAAACTAAAATAATGGCTGTGAGATGTGCAATCACATCATAGAAAACCATTTGGTCCTTGATCTTAGTTCCTGTAAACTGGACCACCACAGAAATTAATGACTAGGGGCTCAGCAGGCCAGGAGAGACCACCTGGGTGATGAGGTCATTAAACATGTTCACATGATGAGCCCAGTAAGAAAGGTCTTGGAATATTCTGATGTTTTTTGTTGGTCCTTACATGAGAGAGTATCATACCCCTCCTCTGTGCTTATCCTATGTGTCTCTTCTGTTTGTATGCTTTTGGGTTGTAACAAATTTATAGTAAGTCAAGTATACTACCTATGAATTCTGTGGATCATTCCAATAAATTATCAAAGGAAAGGAGGAGCTGGCACCTCTGAAGCTGAGAAAGCAAGCATGTGAATTCCCAGACCTGTGGGAGGTATTTTGAAGAGGCAGGAGAAAAACCTCAGGCTGGGGGCTGCCTAGTCTTAAGTAAGGGATGAAATCTGGACTCCTAAGACTGTGGCCAACACACAATGATGTAGTCCAAGTGGCTGCGATAGTGCAGGTGTGGTCTGAACTATAGAGAAAGGGAACAAAGCTTGTCATAGGAGGCAGTGGGCATGTAGGGTGAGGCTTGTTATCCAGGTAACTCAGGGTCAACGTGGGTGATCTCAGTCTTCTTGGGCTCATTTGGTACAGTCATCTGCATTCACTAACATAGACCCTGACTGCACAAGAGTACTTTAGATACCATCCTGTTCAGAGAACGAAGTTTTGTCTAGAGATGAAGAGAAAGTGGAGTTGGGATGTTGTTGTTCTGAATCCTGCTCTATCCTAAGCCAATTTCACTGTCCTGGCTGCACGTGCCTCCAGTCACTGTGTCACTCCATCTCATCTAGGGTCTTCCTCTCCTGTGCTAACCCTCTACCCTTCCAAGTATGATGTCCTTCTCCAAGGACTGATCCCTCCTGACAACATGCCCAAAGTATATAAGGCGGAGTTTAAAAATCCTTGCCTCCAAAGAGCAACCTGGATTAACCCTCTGCAGGACAGACCTGTTTGATCTCTTGGCAGTCCATGGTATGTTCAATATTCTTCTCTAGTACCACAACTCAAGGTATCAATTCTCCTGTCATCCTTAGTCATTATTCAGCTCTCTGATACATAGCAAGCAATAGAGAAGACCTCAGCCTCGATCAGGTAGGTGATCTCAAGTCTCTAGACTGATAATTATTGTTCTTCAGCACTCTGGACAGCTGACTTTCCCACTGCAATTTGTCTTTTGATTTCCTGTTTGCTGGTCCCAAAAGTGTTGATTGTGGATCTGAACAAGCTGAAATTGTTAACCACCTCAATCTCTTTTCCATCCATAACGGTGCTGCCAATTGGTCTAGTGGTGAAAATCTTTGTCTTCTTGATGTTGAACTTCAATCCATACTGAGGACTAGAGTTCTTGACCTGCAGCAAAAGTGCTTCTGGTCCTCCTCAATTTCAGCAAGCAAGGTTTTGTCATTTGCATAACGCAGGGTGTTAACAAGTCTTCCTCCAATCCTGATGCCACACTGTTCCTCACAATGTCCAGCTTCCTGCATGATCTATTGCACAGAGATTGAAAAGGTATGGAGACAGGACATATCCCTGACACATTCCTTTCTTTATTAAATAGAGTGGCAAATATGAGAATCAGGGCAAAAGAAAGTGAAATCATTCTGAAGTGGTGCCATTTGGGGGAAGATATGTCTGTAACTGAGGAGTACAGACAGCAGGAGACCTTCCAGAAGAATTCTGGACCTTTAACAGAATTTCAACAGGCAATTCCACATGCACAATTTAAAATTATGTCACTGTTGGCTACTATGCTGGACAGTAAATATCTAAGGGTTCCGAGGGAAAGTAGTATTGGTAGAATGCAGGTAAAGAAGATCAGAAGGCTCCAAAGGCCGGTTTACACAGCAGTAATCCTAACCACAGCCGTCCTAATGCTTAAGGAGATCAAGTTAAGTGTCACTTATATCACTGGATTTCACCGCCTCTTTCTATATGAGTCTGAAAGAGATAAAGGCAAAGGAGTGAAGCAATTCTAAGTAAAGACTGAGAATACCTGTGACACATTCAAGAATGTGCCTGTGACACATTCAAGAAAAGGTATTAAGTTATTCAGCAGTTAAATGTGGGAGCATCAACAGGAGAATTTTTCATGAAATCTCACTTATTACATCACACTAGGGTGTTTATGAAATATTGATGCCAGGGTCCTACCCCTGAGATTCTGACTTAGTCCAATCAGGAGTCCTGGGATTTTTCAAAGATCTATGAATCAAAAATCACATGATTCTAATGTGCAATTTGCTACACAGTGTGGTACAAGCTGGGGCTTGTGCTCAGGATTCAGAATGTACCTTAGATAGGACGCTCATGCAGCGTGCATACTAGTAAATCCTGACAATCAGTGCTGTCAATCATGTAGTCTGTCTCAACTCAAATTATTTTTTTATCATACTTAAGAATTATAACTTTATTAAAATGGAAAAATATTAAAAATAATGCAACAAAATTAGTAAAATCCTTTGTCCAAAACTGTATACACAATGCATGTTTTAACCTTCATTTGCTCATACTAAAATATAATAAGCTTTAAATAGCTCAAATTATCATTTAGCAGTTTAAATAGCATGTTGTCTGAGAACATCATAGTGATGTGCCTCCTTAGTGAGCACCTTCTTTTGTGCTTATCTTTACAAGATAAATACATTAAAGCATATGAAAATATGAATTAAGGTAAGCAGGGAAACAGCTTCCTGGGAGAATTGTAAAAGCAGGAAGATGTGGATGTAACCTCTAGTAGTAAGATACACTGTGCTATTATTGGTTAGAGTTAGTGTTTTACTTAAAAAGCAAACTATTCCCAGGAAATACTGAACTGGAAGCTGCAACACAAGACCAGCTAGTGTTGTATTTGTTTATTAAAACAGTCTAAAAAAACATGAAAATGAAAAAAAATAAGTAATAAAACCAAAACCCAATCAAGACCACAACACTCATCCCCACACAAAAACTCTCAATCATTGAGCCAACTGCTTCATTATTGTTTAAAAATAACCCCTTCCACACTGGCAGCTAATCTCCATCTCCACCAAGTGTACTGTACCCGATTCTCTGTAAGGCGTAACTGCCATGGGTCATTTTGTTGCTGTTATTAGGGGCCATCAAGTCAAATACAACTTACAACGACTCTATGAACAAAAGATCTGAACCCTGTTCTATCCTGCACCATCCTCACTTCCTGACACACAAGAGTCCATTGCAGCAGTCATCTTATCAATCCACCTGGTTGAGGGTCTTCCTCTTCTTCGCTGAGCATCCACCCTTCCCAACATCAAGTCCTCCAAGAATAGCCCCTCCTAGCAACATATTCAAAGCATGTGAGGCAAAGCCACACATCATTCTTGCCTCCAAAGAGCACTGTGGCTGCAACCTTTCCAAGACATATCTGTTCTCCTGGACATCTATAGGATGTTCATTGCTCTTCCTCAACTCATAGCTCAAAGGCATCAATTTTCCCGTGATTCTTATTCACTGTCCAGCTCTCAGACACACAGCAAGTAATTGGAAAGGCTATGCCTGAATCAGACACACCTTGGTCCTCAAAACTGGTATCCTCGACAATTTGGAAAGGTCACTAACTGCAGATTTTGTCAGTGCAATGTGTCTCCTTATTTTCTGTCTGCTGCAATGAAGACGCAATCCACACTGAAGGCTGCATTCCATGATTTTCTGCAACAAGTGCTTCAAATCCTCACTTTCAGCAAGCAAGCTTGTGTCCTCTGCATAATGCAGGTTACTGATGAGTCTTTCCCCAATACTGATGCCATACTCCTCTTCATAGAGTCCAGTATCTCAGATAATTTGCTCAGCATATAGATTAAACAGGCATGTAGAGAGCATACAACCCTGGTGCACTCCCTTCCAAATTTCAAACCAGAATTTCTCTGCTCTGTTCGCCAGGTATAGGTTCACACATGAGCACAATCAAGTGCTCTGGGATTCCCATTCTTCTCAATGTCAACCACAACTTGTTATGATCTGCACCATCAAATGACTCTGCATAGTCAATAAAGCACAAATAGACATTTCTTTTTTTTTTTTTTTTAGATTTTCCAAACAATTTTAATGAAATGTGCCAAGAGTACATGAATAGCACAAATGTATGAACAGGGAGGAAGGGGAAAAAAATCCCAAGTACAATAATTTTTTTTAAAGTGAAGGTTAATCTTGGGAGGTATCAGTTCCCCACCCCCACCCCCTCAAGACTGCCAACATTTCTGTTATGGTTACACCTTTACTAACCTAGTATTAAAAAAAGAAATACAAGAACTTCCAGGGAGAAATAAAAACACCAAAAAAAAAACCAAACCCACCAAATAGAAGAGAAAGCAACCCCAAAACAAGAAACGGCAAAAATGAAAACTGTTTTTCTTGCTCTGATGGGAGTCCTCTTGGACACCTAATTAGGAGGCATGCTGAGGAGTGGAGAAACACAACTTCAGGGTGTATGGGTATGGCCCATTTGGGTTTTTCATCTGGTAATGGTTCAGGAAGCCCAGTGTCTCCAGGGCATCACTCTTGAATTCCCACTCCAGCAGCCCAGAGGAGCTGTGTTCACTTTTGCCTGAGAATACTTTCACAGAAGATGGCTGCTTCACTCCTAGCTCGTCACAGATCTCAAAGAAGTTCTCCTCGGTCACCTCCAGGGGAGCATTGAAGAAATGCAGCACACTGCTTGGGTGCTGGTTGCGGTTCTCGGCTGCCCGCTCTGGGGTGGAAAATCGATTGCTTCTTGAGCCATTAAAGTCCTTGTAACCGCAAAACCCATCTTCTAGCCTTATGAATGAGCAGGCTTGATGGCTAGTTACTTGGAGCCACAGACATTCAGCTTCTGCCCAAACATGATGGACTGGTCCATGGCATAGCCATCAGCCATTTCTACCAAGGCAACCCCTGGCTTGCTTTTCATGAATTTCACCTTCTCCACATTGCCATACAAGCAAAAGACATTGAAGACGCGATCACAGTTCATCTTAGACTGATCCAAAACATAGTCCATGAGCATGGGGCTGCCGGTGTGGGGCCATACTCAGGTGCTGGGAGAGGGGGTGGGAGATGCCCATACTGAGGGCCATAACGGTTGGGGCCCCGGCGGTGACCTCCCACTGGTGCGCCCATCCGTCTCCCTTTGTAGTGGGGAGGGAGGCCCATAGCCCTCATCACTATATTGGCTGTGGTACCCACCGTGGGCCCACCATATTATGAAGGGTGATCTCCGAGGAATGGGGGCTGTCTCTGGCATTTGTTGGGGTTGTTGCCAGGGTCACCTTGTCCACTAAGGTTGGGATTTGTTTAATCCCAAGTATCCTGATCATTTTGAAGACATTAAAGCATGTCGGCTTTGCATACTCGATCTTCAGAGTGCAACAGCCAGAATAGATGTCACCCCCATTGAGTGAGGCCTTGGCCCGCTATGCACTTTGTACAGAGTCAAACTGCACCATGGCTTGGACACCATTCTTCTGGAAAATGACAACTTTCTGGGCAGGTCAACAAGGGTTACAGATAGTGTAAAGAACATCCCTAGTAATGGAGTAGATGAGATTTAGGATGGTAAAGAGCAGTACGCTGTTGACAATCCGAGAGTCATCTGAATCCCCAGGGAAAGAGATCTTCTGGCGAGAGAGAGCGACGGAGCGACGGAGCGCCAGTGAGAGCGACGCAGTGGGAGAACGCCACCGCCAGACGGGGTTCCACGGCGAGAGGGGCCGGGAAGAGACCTGGGAAGAACAACAGCCAGCGGCCTACTGCGGAACTCCAGAGGAGCAAAGACTGTGAGACCCCAGAGGAACGAAGACTACCCAACACTGTGTGACCCACCCTGCAACCCACACCTGTGTGACCCTTAACACACAGGGTGCTGCTGCATAAACCCCCAGCAGCGC
>NW_006399861.1:9677309-9681999 GCF_000299155.1 Elephantulus edwardii
AAATACAATCCTGAGCAGCAACTGCTGTTGACATTGTTGGACTTCAAATTTGTGAAGCCCCAAGGTTTTTAGTCAACCAATAGCTTTCCTTTCCCCAGCGCCCTGCTACTGCCCCCACTTTCCACCGCTGCTGGCCCCCTGACCCCCACTGCCACTCCTCATCACTACTTATCCCCCCACACCCAGCCACTGCTACCCCCCCCAATACCCGCCGCTCTGCTTCTCTTCCCACGGCGCCCCATCACCACTCCCCAGTCAGGCCCCCACCCTTGGCCAGGTCATCGTACAGGTGCTTCACCACCTGCCTCAGTCAAACTCCCGCTAGTCGTTACTGTCTCAAACTCGGCCCCTAAACTCAAATTCTTTATGAAGATGAACGTCATTAACAGGAACAAGCTTCTGGGCACAAAACATCTTATTAAGTCTACCTAACTCAATGATGTTGGGCAGGTTTTAGAACTTACATGCTGAGGCTATGAAGGTCTGGTAACCTAAACAATGAGGATCACAGTCTGATTAGATAGTATTTCATTTTGTACACGGGACTGCCACACATCAGATGATTCAATCGCTATTAACAACTCCTATGAAATGACTGTCATACTTAAGTTTTCTGGTACCAAAGAAAGAATGGATTTTCAGAGAGGTTAAGTTGTCCAAAGCTGACAAAGGCTTAAACAGTCTACTTCTACAGCCTACATTTCTAACCACTGCGCTACAAAGCATGTGAATGATGTCCCTCGAAGCTAAATATTAACATAAAACCAGTAAAGGAGGAGGAAAATAAAAGATAAAACAGGACAAGAGAAGTGGAAGAGGTAAGGAGAAGAGGGAGAGGGTAGACCATTGCTTTGGGAACCAGCATGCCTGAAGGTGGAAACCATCATATGCTAAAAATAAACTCTCACTAGCTTAGGGATGCACATCTTCCTTCTCTTTCTATGGTTTTATTGTGGAACCAAGGAATTCTATTTGGAGGCTACAAAACAGGAAGCAAGTTCCCTTTCCATTAAACTTGTAAAAATACAAAACACACAAAAATATTATGAGGCCATACTGTCCACATAGGATTTGACAAGTATGTAATATTGTTTTGGAAATTTGAATCATATTTCTTACCTCTAGTCGACGAATGATCTCTCGAAGTGGAAGAGCAGATTCATTTCCCCCAATGAAGGTTGTGGTGGGCAAGTGGAAGACTTTGTCGAGGTCAGATTCATGCAGTCCATAAAACCCTGCAGGATTATTGTGGGCAGGACAAGCCAGATGAGACATGTCTTTATAAAACATGAAATAGTCACATAGGGACTAACATTTCATGGAAAAGGGAAGGAACTTTTCCCAGAGAAGAAAAATGAAGAGGGAAAAAAAGTCACATGATAAAACCCCGATGGATTTATATGAAAATGGATTCTATTTTATAGCCAGAAATACAATTTTTGAAATAGCTGAGATCTCTGGATATCACTAGTAAACCAGGGAAAGCTTCATGTTAGGCACAGGACTGTTTTCAGTAGAGTACAAACTATTCACAAGTTAGAGACAAATTTATTTCAAAGTCCCAAGGCCAATAACTCAAGTTGGGAATGGAATGAATCACAAAGTGGCGACAAGCAAGTCAATCTAAAAAGCAAGTAAAAATAGTTAAGAAGCGAACTAAAGTATAAAAATGAGAAATTATGATAGAGTAGCAAATTATTTAGGTATAATATGACAATAAAATATGCAAGCAGTAGTGACAAAAAGTTGAAAAGATGCATTACCACAAAACCAGTCTGGTCCATAGCAGAATTAAAGTAGGGCAATAAAGGTAGTACCATCCTGTAGCTAATGATAGCTTTCTTACAAAAATACCCTAAACACTGCCTTCTATATCTCTCTTACACGTAGTATAGTCAGCAGTCACAAAGCTCATCTTCCTCCCAAAAATTAAATCAGAGAGATTTACTATAATAACAAACAGCAAAGTGCAAAGTGCTTCCTTGTTTGTTAGTGTATTTCAAATGGACAAAAACAAATGGGAAGGCTCTTTATTTGCCGTTAATTCATATCCCAATAATGATCAGAGGGGAAACACACTGGACATGTTTCTCTTCATGATGCTCACAGGTTCCTTTTACAGTTTGGCCACCTCTCCAGAGATAATGTATTGCTGAAGTACAGTAAAGGTATACAAGGAATCATTAATTCTTAAGTATTTTATACTATTATAGTCTCAACTTCCAAGAATGAAAGGGGAAATATGTAAAGTCTCCAGCACATATAACATGCTTTCATTGCTTCCTCATTAAAGTAAATGCAAAGAAATGCAACTGTAAGACTTAAGGTATGAGATTAGAACAATCATTTGCAAACACAATCCTGTCCAAAAGATTCGTGGAGAAAATAATGAAAATGCCTACTCTGAGGCCACAACATCTTCGGTAGGCCTAAGAAACTCCCCAAATAACACTATTTCAAGTCAAGTTTGGGCAAAACTGCCTTCATTTCTCTTAAGCATTAAGATACAATTTGAGTTTTTGTTGTGTTTTTTTTTAAGATATAGCTTTTAAAGTTTTAAAAGAGAACTCTATGTCCTAAGTAATTTTTGTTTTATTAAAAGTAAATTTGGCTTTTCCCTATAATAAACTATATATCAAAAAAAGAAGACAATGACATTAGCAATGGTCATTAAACCTGTCCACCCCTTTCCTTTCATGAGTCTATCAGGAATGAGGACGGTAATCACAAGACAAGTGAAAGACTGTTCTCAACACATGCAGACTGGCTCACTGACAATCACCATGCAGCCTGTTTGGCAAAATAAAATCCACCTACCTTTGGGTAGAGGTAGTCCAGAGACCAGTAACTTTCTTCTCTAAGAAATAATAAGCTCTCACCATAATAAGATAAAGGTAAATAATCCAATAGAAAAATGGGCACAGGTTATGAACAGACACTTCACCAAAGAAGACATTCAGATGGCCAACAAGCACATGAAGAAATGTTCAAAATCCCAGCTCTAAGAGAGATGCAAATCAAAACAACCATGAGATATCATCTCACTCCAGTCAGAATAGCAAAACTTAACAGAAGAGCAAACATCAAATGCTGGCGAAGTTGTGGAGAAACTGGAATCCTTATTCACTGTTGGTGGGAGTGTAAAATGGTGCAAACACTATGGAAGGCTGTATGGCACTTTCTCAAAAAGTTGCATGTAGAAAATACCATTTGACACAGCAATTCTACTACTGGGAATTTGTCCTAAAGAAACCCTAACTTCCACCCAAGCAGACATATGCACACTCATGTTTATTTCTGCTTTATTAGCAGTAGCAAAGAGCTGGCAACAACCCAAGTGCCCATCAACAAATGAATGGACAGAGAAGCGATGGTACATTCACACAATGTAATACTATGCTGCATTGAAAAACAAGGAACTCATGAAATATTATACAAAATGGGTGATCCTGGAGGATATTATGCTAACTGAAATATCTCAGACACAAAAGGACAAATATTGCATAGTGCCACTGTTTTAAAACAGTGGGGATAAATAATGTATACTGCATTGAAACAGAGAGAGAACTGCTTATAAGGGATACATGATTAGGTATTACTGTCATGACTGGTGTCCAGAACAAAGGCTGCATAGTGGAGTGGAGTTGGTGGGAGGGATTGTATAACAATGCAATAATTTTTTCATTTACTTTTCAAAGAGAAGAGCCAAATGGGGGGGAGGGGTAAGCAGGGAGAAAAGTGCAACAATGAATGAATGGAAATCCAAAGTCTCTGTAAACTTTCATTAACATTAATAATAATAACAAAAAAAAAAGAAAGCTTGTCAGTAGCCATCTAAAATAGGACTATACTGGTCTCTATTTATCCAGAGGCACCAGGAAAGAAGAAAACAAAAGACTCAGAAGATACTGTAACAGACAGATCCCAGTAGGAGAGAAAAAGGCACAGCAGAGCCTCAAATCCCTAAAAAAATCAATCAAAGAACAGCAATGTATTCATTTAATTTTTGTATATACCACATTTTGCTTATTCTTTCACATAAATATTTTTAACTTACTGTGTGACTTGGTTTAAGTTTACAATGCAAATTGATTTTCCATTCGGCAATTCAAATACATGTTGTTTCAAATCACTGATTACCTTTAAGCAAAGTTAAGAATATAAGAAGACAGGGAAATAAGATTAACAGAAATGGACCAAGCAGAACAGAAATACTTAAGAAGAAACAAAAAAAGAAGGTGAGAAAAAAGAAATACTTAAGAATATTGTGATCAACGTAATCAACGTCACTGACCAATGCACACATTGTTAAATGGGAACCTAAAAGTGCAAAGGAAGAGGACAGTCAACCATGATTTCCTCTCCCCTTACCTCTGGACTAACAAAAAAAAAAAAAAAAAAGGGGGGGGGGACCTAAACTGCTGTGTTAACTTTTAATGAAAACAGAAAAATTTTAAAATATATTAAAAACTAAATCAAAGTAATCTATCACATTAAATGGTTAAAGATATTATGACAATATTAACTGATGAACAAAAAGCATTTGACACCACAACAAGATAAAGGTAAATAATCCAATCGAAAAATGAGCACAGGATATGAACAGACACTTCACCAAAGAAGACATTCAGATGGCAAACAAGCACATGAAGAAATGTTCACAATCCCTAGCTCTAAGAGAGATGCAAAT
>NW_006399861.1:9682827-9684520 GCF_000299155.1 Elephantulus edwardii
ATTTAAAAAAATAAAATTTAAAAAAAGAAAGTATATCTTGCTCAATAAGATGTACAACTAATTGAAGGGAAAACAGAGAAAAAGCATTTGATAAATTGCTATAGTCATTCATTTTTTTAAAAACACCCTATCAGGAGAAATTGGGATAGAAGAAACTTCTCACCTTGGTAAGAGCATACCAAAAACTGTACAGCTCATGTTCTACTTATGGTGAAAAACTGACTGCTTTTATCTTAAGTCTGGGAATAAGATTATAGATATTCACTATCACTATTATTAAGTATGTTATTGTTGTTATGTGCTGTTGAGTCACTTGCAACTCATAGTGACCCTATGTACAAGAGCCCTAAACCCTGCTCTATCTTGTTCCAACGTCATTGTCTCCGACACTCCTACTCCCACTACCCCAACCACTGAATCGATCCATCTCATCAAGGATCTTCCTTTCCTGCACTGTCCCTCCACTCTGTCAAACATGATGACCCTCTCCAAGGACCAGTGCCTCCTTGCAACATGCCCAAAGTAAGTCAGACGAAACTTCAGAATCCTTGACTCTGAGGAGCAGCCCGGCTTCACCTTCTCCAGGACAAACTTGTTTGTTCTCCTAGCAGTCCCTGGTATATTCAACACTCTTGTCCAACACCACAGCTCAAAGGCATCAATTCTCTTTCTATTATCCCTAGTCACTGTCTAGCTCTCCGATGCATAGCATGCAATAGTGAATAGTACTATTAAGTATACTCTTGAAAAATTCTAGATAGTTCAAGAAGGCAAGAATATAAAGTAAAAGGCACACAGATCAGAACTAAGTTAAACTATCCCTCTTTGTAGATGACTGCAGGGAATCCCATGTAATCTAGGGGAAAAAAAAAAAAAGCAAGTTCTAGAATGAGTGAAGATACTGTATTTCTACATACCAGTAATGAATAACATGGTCCCAAAAGTCTTTAAATGACCCAGGTATAAATCTAACAAAGCATGTACAGGCCTCAAAGCACTGACGGACAAAGTCAAAGGTCTAAATAAATGGGGAGACATCATACATTCATAGATCTAAAGACTGTCTAAAAAAGCCTACATAATTCTCCCTAAAAAGGCCTACAGGTATAATACAATTCTTAACAGAAATTTCAGCAAAGGTTTTTCTAGAAACACACAAGCTTATTCTAAAATTTTTATGCAAAGGGAAATGTCCTGAAATAGTGGAAGAATTTTTAAAAAGAATAAAGTTTCCAATCTCACGCTATAGTTAATCAGGACAGCGTAGTACTGGTGGAAGGATAGATACACAGATCAAAGGAACAAAAAGAATCCAGGAGTAACTGCATGAAGTACAGTCAGATGAATTTCTGACAAATGTACAAAGGAAATTCATTAAAAGGGAAAAAAATTGACAAACCCTGAAATTAAAAAAAACCAAAAAAACCCAAAAACAAGAAATCAACCCTGTCCATACAAAATTAACTCAAAATGTATATAAATGTAAAATAAAGTTATATAGTTATCAGAAAAATACATGTGGGGAGGGAATCTTACAGGTTTACACAGAGTTCTTAAATTTGACATCAAAAGCATAACCCAAGGGGAGCTCTGGTGGCCTAGTGGCAAGGAGCTGCAACTACAATCCCAAAGGCACACGGTTCGAATCCACCAGATGCTCTGCCAGGGAAGGAGGGACAGTCTCCTCCTGTAC
>NW_006399861.1:9685546-9705478 GCF_000299155.1 Elephantulus edwardii
CTAAGAGAGATGCAAATCAAAACAACTATGAGATATCATCTCACTCCAGTAAGAACAGCAAAATTTAACAGAGCAGCAAACATCAAATGCTGGCGAGGTTGTGGAGAACCTGGATCCTTTATTCACAGTTGGCGGGAGTGTAAAATGGTGAAACCACTATGAAAGGCAGTATGGCACTTTCTCAAAGAGTTGCAAATAGAAAATACCATTTGACCCAGAAATTCCACTCCTGAGAATAAACCCCAAAGAAACCCTAATCGACACCCAAGCAGATATATATGCACACCTATGTTATTGCAGCTTTGTTCACAATAACAAAAAGTTGGAAATAACCTAAGTGTCCATCAACAAATGAATGGATAGAGAAGCAATGGTATATTCACACAATGTAATACTATGCTGCATTGAAAAACAAGGAAATCATGAAATATTATACAAAATGGGTGACCCTGGAGGACATTATGCTGAGTGAAATATCTGTCATAAAAGGACCAATACTGCATAGTGCAACTCTGTAAAACGGGACTGACATCAGGATTTGGGGGAAACTGAGAAAGATGGGATAAATAATGTTTACTGCACTGAAACAAATGAGGGAGAGAACTGTTTAAAAGGGATATATGATTAGGTATTATTGTCACGACAGGAGTCCAGACCGAAGGCTGCAAAGTGGAGAGGACTTGGGGGGACGAAGTGTGTAACAATGAAAAAATTTTTCTTTTACTTTTCAAAGAGAAGAGCTAACTGGGGGGTGGGATGGACAGGGAGAAAAGTGCAGCAATGAATGAATGGAAATCTGAAGTCTCTATAAATTTTCATTAAAATTAAAAATTAATAAAAAGAGAAAAAAGTGAACTGGGAGAGGGGGAGGAGAGGGAGTAAAATGTGTAACAATGAATGAATGAAAATCTAACTTCTCTTCAAATGTTTGTTAAAATTATAATTAAAAGAAAATTTTGGGAGGGAGGGCTGGGTGGGGAGAGAAGTGCAGCAATGAATGAATGGAAATCCAAAATCTCTTAAATGTTCATTAAAATTATTTTTTAAAAAATTTTATTTTAAAACAGAAAGATGATATATACAGGTGGCAAGCACATGAAAAGACATTCAACTCCATTAACTATTAGGGAAATATAAGTTGCAAACCCACAAAGGGTAACACTATTTATACCTATCAGAATGGTTAGCAAAAAGTAATGCCAATATTAGATGCTGAAGAAAACATGGCTTGCTCATACAGTGCCAACAAGAATCTACAACAGTGCAATGCTCTGGGCAAGTCTAGAACTTTCTCTTCAAATTGACTGTATACCTACCACACAATCCAGGATATGTACTCCCCAGGCATTCCTAACAAAATCATTTAGGTTCACACAGAAAGCTGTTGCAATAAATGTTTACAGCAGATTGATTCTCACCAGAATTATGTTTAAAAACACAAATCAAACAAATCAACTAATCAGATGTGTCCCATCAATGCTTAAATAACTAATCTACAAAAAGCTAAACCATGGAATACAACTCAGCAATAAGAGATTAACTATTTATATATACTATATACATGAATCTACAGATAATACTGAGTGGAAAAGCAATCCAAAAAGTTGCATAGTACGATTCCATTCAGATAGCAGTGTTAAAATGATGAAATTCTAGAAATGGAGAATTATTTCAGAGTCAGAAAGGAGCTGAAGAAGGAGACAATTAAAAGTAGTTCTAAAAAAAAAAAAAGTAGTTCTAAACAGCCACGTGAGCGACTCTACAGTGACAGAAATATTGTCTTGACATCAGTATCTTGGGTGTGATATAACAACATACTACCAATGGGGTAAACAAAGTAAACGCAACATAGGATCACTAGGAGGCTTCTTACGTTATGCCAATCTATGATCATCTCAAAATCGATTAAAAATACAAATGTGCAACATAGTCACACAGATATAATGAGGAAGATGGAGGAAAGGGAGAATTCTTGGAGAAAGCAAAGACTCAGGAGGTATGGAGGAAGAGCCTGGCCATGGGGGAAAGAGACCAGGCAGTATCAAAACTCTGGATTTTTGAAAGGTACTCTGCCCAGAAACAAGGGTCAGCTGCAGTTCCCAGGAAGTTTTATTTAAAAAATGCATAATGAAAAGGGAAATCTTGCCTAAAATTTCCAGGAACAGCACTGGGAAGAATCCAGAGTGTGTGAGAGGGAAGAAGTGGAAGGCAATGCAGAACTCAGCATGGTCTGGAGATTCTAGCACAGCCAGAAACCAATGGCACTGGAGGTGGGAGAATGGAGTGGTGGCTGGTGAGCAGATATGGAGATGAGAAAAGTTCTTCAGAGCACAAAACGGATGGAAACAAAAATGGCAAACTTTCTGCCAGACAAGAACTTTTTGGTTAATGATTAAAATGAAGGGAAAAACATATATCAAAACAACAAAGCCTCAAAACACTTGACAGAAACTGAGTCAACTTTCCCCAAACTGCATGCTAGAAAAGTTGAACTTTCTAGTCAAATCACATCTTCTACTCCGGACAGGTGAAAGGCTCATTGTTTTCATACCTCCTACTGTTAGCATTCGAAGTCGTTCCTTGAAAACAGCAAGATCTGAGAGGCACAGTAGGGTGGCGTGGGTAAGTGCGAAAGGAAAAAGACAGTGGAGAGTTAGTTTTCAAAAAACAAAACTCAAAACCCAAACAACACTACACCATAAAAGCAGTAACAAGGAAGACACCTTCACACACACACACACAAAGGGAGAAGTGGTGACAGTTCACTGAATGAGGTGACTATGAGAACTACTATGGTAAACATGAGAACAGCTGGAAGGGGCTGAGTCAAAAGGTGAAAGAACGTGCTCATGGACACTGGGAAGGCATCAGGCTGTGCACTTTGAGGTCCCCTCATCTCTTATCATGATAAAGTGGCTGGCACAGGTCTTCTAAGAGGTCAAAAACATCCTACTAAACTACTTCACAATTAAACAACTAGAAAAAAAGAAAATGGAAAAGTCTGTTTTGTAGTAGTCATATTTCAGAACTGAAATAGGCAGTACACTACAAGTAAAAAAAAAAATTATCATAAAGAACGGAGGGAGGCTCCTTTGTCTCAAACATTTGCTGAATTTGACACAACTCCCTCAAAAGCCAGACTAGAATAGAAGGGTTTATTAGTGACAAATCACAGCTAGAGATGGACATACATTTCTAGCTATGCGTTTTACACCTACTTTTAAACCTATCATTGGCTTTCTATCATACCCAAAATGTTCCTAAACCTTCCTTAGTGGTGAAAATAAAGATGTTAGGATACATCAAATGGCTTGTTGTAACTCTTAAGGACTGTATGAAAGATGGCATCAGGAAAATTAATGGCCTGCTGGTACATGGGTGTCCTGGGTATGCAAACAAAGGAAAGTCCTCTAAAATTCCTGGAAAGAACTCAGAAAAGATCCAAGAAGCATGTAGGGTAGGCCTGCTTCCCCTGCTCCCAGTAGGGAATCTGGCTCTAAAAGAAGTTGGTTGAGTAACAAATCTCCTTACAACACAAAGCTCAAAGATCTAAAGCATGTGGCTCTAAGAAAATACTCAAATTGTTCACAAAAGTTTTGGTGTTTGGCTTACAGTAGAGGTAAAGAAAAACAGAAAGTCTACTCTTGCCTGAAGAATAAAGATGACTGGTCCACTCCTGGAAAGGACCACAAAAGCTGGAGGCTTCAAGGAATTCCAACTGCACGATTTCTGTGAAAAATATACCTCAAAAAACCCTAGTAAGATGTTTACACTGTTCCTTATGGTGAATGTGCATATTTATCTTTTATCTGTATTTCAATGTTTTTTAAATAAAGGGACACAGAAGACACAAACCAAGAACAAAAAGGAGTGTAAAGACTAATAGAGGATACCTTGGCCAATACATGCAGAAAACACAGAGGTTTTCCAGCACCTGAGATAAAGGAGGTCAAGTATTGCCCAGGATATTAGTTACTGGATATCCACTAGGAAGGGTAAAGTCAAGAAAGACCGCAAATGTTCAACTTTTTTCTTCAGTTTTGGACCTTAGTCCTTTATATAGTGCCCATATCTGTCCAATGCCAATGATCCCTAGGCAAATGAACTGGCCTGGCTCGTCGGCCTCAGTCCTCCTGGAGTGTGGCTTCCTCCAGCATAGCACCCTGCACACAGCAGTCAGTATGTTATTCTCTACTGCTCCAAATTATGAACACTAAACATCAGCTCTGTTTTCATCTCAGTGGTCTCTGTAGCCAATGGAGCAGCAGTTGGCTGGGGTATCCTTGACATTCCACCCCCTCCTTTGCTGGCAGCTGACAGCAGAGAATAATGGAGGGAATAATAAGGCACGTAACTAAAATGCTTTCCTTCTGTTAGATTTTTTTACCTCCTTGCCACTTAAGTCTACTTCCTAAGACTGATATTAGGAATCTGGAAACTTGCTAGTGATGGATGAGAAGTATCATGCTTTCTTTATTTTTATTGCTTTGCCTTCTCCTTTATTATGCTTAAATATCACATTAAAGAAAATCTCAATCATTTTTATCACTGTGAGAAACCAGAAAGGATGGCATTGTAAAGTTGGAAATCTAATTCAAACACTGCATTTTAAAGATGGAGGAAAAAAGAGTTAATGGAACTTTGTCCAAATCATGAAGTTAATCAATGACAGCTCCATGTTGGAAACAAGATCAGCTTCAAATTCAATGATCCTCTCAACTTAAGCAAGGAAGGAATAACAAGTATGAACTATAAGCCATAAGGTGAAATGATGTATCATTCCAGTCAAATTTGCAAATCTAAGCGATGAGACTATAAATGACAAGAATAAAACCCAAAGGATTCAGCACTGTCACGGTGACTATTCTTGTCAATAACCAACCTAATTTGGTATTTTGCAATACACACATAGTTAACCTGACAGCCTGTTCACTGTTCCTCTCTAGATCAGCCAAGCAAAACCTTAAAAGTGGTACTAGTGGTCTTCCTCAGCCCCCACCCACTGACTCTCACTTCTCACCTCTGGAGTCTAGGGTCCACAAATCTAGCTGTGGAACAGGTGTGATGGGAGAGGCACTTCAAAAGGTGCTCTCAACTCCCTCCTCGTGAGAAATAGGACCTACAACATAATCCCACATAAATTCTGTGGCTTTATTACCAATGGAACACTTCAGAAAAAAATCATTTCCCCAGTTCTTGTATAAGCACTTGTACTATTCTGAACATAATCCATGCTCAATTGAGCACCTTTCCTAAAATTAATTAAAAATTTTGAAAATAAAAATAATCACTAACCCTACATCTTTAAAGGGAGCTCTGGTGGCTTCTTGGCAAGGAGTTGTACTGCCAACCCAAAGGCATGTAGTTCAAATCTACCAGCTGCTCCCTGAGATAAAGAAGGGAATCTTCTCCTGTGTGACTTACTGCCTCTGAAAATCCACTGGAGGGTCAGCTCCAACTTAATCGTACATAACAACAACCACCATCTTTAAAATACATTCTGTATTATTTATCAGACAATCTTGCTTGTACTCTAAATTCCAAGTATGGTTTGTTGTTGTTATGTGCCGTCGAGTCGCTTGCGACTCATAGCAACCCTATGTACAATAGCGACCCTATGTACAACAGCCCTAAACTCTACTCTGTCCGGTGCCAATCGCACTGTCTCTGACACTCCCATCCCGATTATCCTAGTCACTGAATCAATCCACCTCATAGAGGGCCTTCCTCTCCTGTGCTGTCCCTCCACCCTCCCAAGCATGATGTCCTTCTCCAAGGACTGGTCTCTCACAACATGTCCAAAGTATGTTAGACGGAGCCTCAGAATCCTTGCTTCCAAGGAGCCACCCAGGACAGGCATGTTCAAGGCTAGTCACGATGGTGACTAGCTCAGGAGTGATCAGCCATCCTTGTCTCCCCTCCAAGGGCGCAGACTCATGCTCTTCACCACTAAGGAGCAATAAAGCAGACAGCCCCCGGGCAGCATCCCTACCCATGTCCAGGACTCACAATGGCCTGAAGCCAAGGGTCCAGCTCCCCATGCTGGGAACCAGCCAACATTCAGCCGGGATCACTGCAGGTCCAGAAGACACTGTGAGGCATAGGCCCATGGCTGCTCAGGAGCAGAACAATGTTGGCCTGTGGGGAACTGCAGGGCACACAAGCACAGGCAGGGACAGTTTTGGGGCTGCACACAGTGTCAGAGGGAAGGGGATCAAAGGTCAGAGGGGAAAGTAGACCTTTTTACACTTTCCCAGAGTGCCTAACAATTAGTCTGATCTTATCCCACTCCCTAAGAGCGATCCTAATGCAGATGATTATCAGTATTTGTTAGCATGCAGGATGCTTTTGGTATATATCTTGACCACCTCAAAATTAGTCATTACCAACTTTTCTTCAGAACAAGTTAGCAGAGCAGTAACTCAGTGCAGTGAGAGCTCGAGCGGCCTATGCATCAGCACTGGAGAAGTGAGACAAGAAGAGATCAAGCAGCTGCGGTACAGAGCCGTCTCTGCTCCACAGAGGCCTCAGGCCTCCTCGCAAGGTGTGGGAACACTTCCCAAGTTTCCTCAGTGTGATCACAATGCAAGAGTCAGAGGGGCCAAACAACACGACCTGCTCTTGATCAAGACCTGTATAGGACACAACTAACCTCACCCCAGTGAGGACTCCCACACTTCACGTTGCAAAGGTGTGTGAACAGCTTCTGAGCAGAAACTCCTGTTCCAAGAACCCCTGACTGGCCTCTTAACTAAGAGCCAGGCTGCAACTGGACAGATGCAGAGCAATGAACTAAGGAGGGGGGGGGGGGGGGGGGCTGAAGAACCTGATGCAGCACCTGTCCCTGCGGCCCCAAGTAGCCATTCCTCCCCATCCCCACAACCTTTTCTATCTAAAATTTTCTTTCTCAGTTTTGAGACTTAGATAATTGAGCTAATACAATCTAGCTGAAAATGTAGAACAAAAATACCTTACCCCAAATACCTTTAGAGACAACCCAACTCTATCACCTATTAATGTCAAGTGATCAGAACAAAGGAAACTTAAGAGTGTTTCCCTGCTTTGTGTGAACAGCCTAGATGTGATAAGCTGTGCAGAGAGGAGCTCAAGCCACGCAGCACTGACTGCTGCTGGAACCCTCACCAAGTTTGTCTGTGGATGAGATAATGTCAGCTGGTACGGAGGAGTCCAGGTCAGCATCCAAAATTCCCAGGGGGTCCAGCTGTGCTACATGGTGCCCTCGTATCTATGGATGGGCCAACAATGGAGAGGGAAGGACACACAAAAGGACAGGAGGGGAAAAAAAGAGGGAAGGGGTAAAAAAAAGTAAAATTACATTAAAATTAGCATTTGCAGATTAATTCTCACCCACGTTTGAAGAAACAGTTACTGGAGCATCATCAAAATTTACACAACTAATTCCGAGAGGATCAAGTTTTGCAATGTGATGACCCCTGACCTGGAAGCAATAATACAAAGCAGTCATTAAACATATTCAGTGAGGTATGGAAAGGGCTAACAAAGTTACATTTCATACAACCCTTTCCCAGAAAGGACCATCAGCACCAACAACCCCCATAACAAAATTTGATTTTTACAAAGTCTTAGGATGGTTTCTTTTAAAATGCGCAGTATACAGAAATGCACTTCTGTTAATTTAAAGAAAGGAGGGAGATATCAGATTTTAATAAACTCTGGTAGTCTAAAAGGATCTGTATCTTGGTATTCAGTTTCTCTCCAGAGTTTCCCAGAATAAGTGGAAATGAGGAGCACTAGAGAATTCTTATTCCAGTGTAAATTCTAACAGCTTGGAACATAATAATCTCCTGGAGAAGGACATTGATCACTTAGATGCTGGCCTTAACTGGGAAGAAGCTGGGGCAGGTAACTGCATATTTTCCTTAGAGGAAAGCATGTGCATCAGTCTGAACAAACGATGACTCAAATCCTGGTCACTGTCAGCACAGTCACTAAACAGGACAGCAGCCCAATACAAATTTAGATAATGTGATCTCCACTGTTTCTAAAAATCAGATAAAAAAAAAACAAACCTCCTTCAAATCCTAAGTTTCTTTAAGTCCTGGCAGTTTATCCACATTATCTTGCTAGCAGTTTGAAAAGGGGAGATGTTGATGGTTCACCAAAAGATGCACTGCATGGAAGTGCTAGCCACCAAAATCTCGGTGTTGTGTACCTGGAGAGGTTCCAGCTGTGATGTATTTACAACACTCTCCTTTCTAAGGAAAAGTACAGAAAAAGCACACTCTTGCTCTCAGGAGAGACCCTTGTTTGGCAAAGGATGCTAGGATGGACCAGGATGGACCAGGAACTATTACTATACTTGTACCATCTTAACATGTGGTTCCACTTTCAAGAGAGAAAGGCCTGTGATAGCAAGACTATAAAGAAAAAGGCCCACTCCCCACCTCCAGGGAACAGACAGGGGTCACAGAGAAGTGGAGATTTGGTGAGATGGCTCCATTTGTTCATAGTTGATTTTGGCCTGCAACTATAGAAGGAGCAGCAGCAAGTCAAGGAGTTCTAGGATGTACAGGACAGAATGCCTGGATCTGCTGCTAACTATGCACAGATAAATCTGTAATAAGGGTCAGGTCCAGAATTCCTGGTTATTTCCCACACTACCAAGTAAAAATTCTGGGAGAGGCTGGGCTCTTAACACTTTGAGAAAGCACTCCAAGTCCACTGGGTTTAGGCTGGCCACTGATCAGCTCATTAGCTCCCCAAACACCTCAATCACTCTCTGACAATCACCTAACCTTGGCCGTCTTCCTCTCCCTACTTGAAAGGAAGTATTTCTTTCTTCAAACGTCACAGGTTTATTTTCTTGGACTATTTGGTTGCTGTAATTATGTACCACTGAGGTGGAACTGACTCGTAGCTGACCATTCACTGGGTTTTTAGAGGCTGTAAATTGTGCAGGAGGAGACTGCCCATCTTTATCCTGCAAAGCGGCTAATAGATTCAAACCCTTTTGGGTTGGGAGTGCAACTCTTTACCTACCTACTTGGCTACCAGAACTCCCTGTTTGACTATTAAGAAATGAAAATGTGCAGTTACTAACCGCACAGAAACATCCACCTTTGGGCAGCCTGGCCAGAACATGACTACTTAGTTCTGGAGGACAGCATTTTAGCCAGGTGCTTCTCTCCTTGATAAGAAAATACTATGACTTCTGCTCAAACTGCTTTCTTGCTAACTTACAAAAACACAGAAGCTATTTACATGGCAGGCACTGCTAACTCAGATTTACTTTATCAGTCAGAATGACCGATTTAATGTAGATATTAATGTCATATTTAATGTACAGAAAGGCTACACTGACAACAGAATGTAAAATTATTGCATGCTCTCTCATTTGGGGCAAGTTCACATTTGTCTTACCTGATAAGCCCTGATGAGGGACTGCACAGCCAAGTGGTCTTCCACAAGCTTGTCGACATTGGGCTGAGCTTCCACCAGCGACTGTGCTCGGGTGACGGTGGAAAAGGATCCTCGGCTCAGCGGAAGGGGGCTTTGGTAGGCAGTGCCTGGAGGGGCTCCAGCATTGGTGTTTCGGAAAAATATGTCCCATGACTAAAGACAAATAAGACACCCAACTATTAGCTCACTATCCTCCAAAGTTGAAAGACTCATTGCCTAACTGTGATAAGCTGGAGGTAGTCTCCCCCAGTGACGGCATGGCTGCTTGTAACTAAGTACCGTAAGGTTGCTGAGGTCCATATCTTGTCCACCTCCTACTTGAGGGGCATCCCTCAAAGTCTGAGTCCTCCGCTCCTTCCTCTTTCAGAATTCATCATTTGAGACCCAACCATATCTATGCCCAGTGACCCAGTACCAAAACACAAGGTATCACCATCCAGCTGTCCCTCTACTCAACACATGCTGAGGGTCAAGCTTCTCCACATCACTCCCATATCTGCCAGACTATTACCTCCCTGCCACACCAACTCCAAGGGAGTCTGCGTGACAAAATCACCCGATTGAGGTGAAAACTTCAAGGAAGTCAGCCTCTCGGAACGTGTGCTTTCTCCATGATTGTTCTTGGTCTTTCTGTAATTTCTCTTCTATTGCCTCTTTGTGTTTTCTATGTGGGACAGGGAAAAAAGGCTGTGTTCTTTACACAAAGTGTTCCTACTAAAAGTTTGTTAGGTGTTCCCAGAAAGAACTAAATGGAGGTGACAACTTTGATACGCAAACATTACCTCAGGTTATTTTAGCATTACTAAAACTTCTCAAGAATAATATGATTTTAAGGGAATTCATGGGTGCATTATAACAAAAAGAATTAATGGTGGAAATCCTAGAGATGACCACTCCAGAGACTCCTAGATTTCTAGGGCTTCTAAGAACTCCTTCAAAGGAAAAACTCAAACCCTTGCCCCCCACCGTGAGAATACCAGGTGGAAGAATTGTTTATCTGTTAGGTAATGGTTGTTTGTGGCAGCCCCCTATTGGGAGAGGCCCTTACAGAATTCCAGAGCCTACAGATAAAACTCTTCCATATACTGGAAAATATGATGAATTTAATGCAAAACACCCTGATGGTTTTTGGGATATGTTTTTCAAAAGGTTTGAAAGTGACCAGAGGGAAGATGTTATGAAAGGTACAAGTGGTAAAATAAATCATGAAACATGAGATTGGAATGATGAATTTAGGCGATATTATGACCCAAAACATCTTTTTTATAAACCAAAACCCCCTTACTGAGATAGTGATCACCCCTGGAATAATGGAAAGTGTAAAAGTGTTGTCTTTTGAATGGAAATAAATAATATTGTAAATTTAGCTAAAAACGTAAAATATATCAGCTTAAATTAAAAATGTAACTTTTTTACTTTGTAACTTTGCTATCAAACAAGTTGAAGAACAGGTTTAAAAACAGGTTTAAAAAGAAAATGTTTAAGGAAAAAGCCATTGTCTACCAGGCTCTCCAATTACCAAGGAACCATGACCATTAAGAATAAAGAATAGCCTTTCATGCTCTTCAAGGAACCATGACCATAAAAAATAGCTGTGTGTAAGAAAATAATGTAAACTTTATTCTTACTCTTGTTGTTTTTCTGGCTGTTGATTAAGCCTCTAATTGTAAAAATGGAATATAAATGTATCATGTTAAATGCAATAAGCAAGGGAAGAAAGAAGGGGAATTAGAATGACTCAGAATTAAAATCATCAAGATCACTTGACTGTTTGCCTTGTGTTCTTTCATCGTCCCTTCGCCGAACTTCTACCCACCTTCGTGTTCCCTCTTCGAGACCCTAGACCTCAGGCTTATAAGCCCCTCCCGAATGGAGCAGCCCACAGCAGTTCCTCCCAGAGCTGAAGGACAGGCAGAAAGAAGATGGAACTCCGTTGCTTGATCTGTTTACCCACTCTTCTATCATCTGGAGAGTATAGAGCTGTTGGCCCTCCTCCACCTACAGGTCTGAGGCAAAAGCAGACTTTGCAAACCTTTGTGCTGCAAGTCTCCCTGCAACACAAGTGCTGGATACAGACAGAGGGCTTTCCATCTCTCTAAAGGCTACCAGAGACTCAGCCCAAACTTTCAGAGCCTTCCAGGACCCCAGGCATCAGTCCGGCCACCTGTCCAGGCTGCCTCACTTTCTGGAATGAACTGGTACTTGTAAGAGACAGCTCAAGCTGCTCACAACAGGGATAATCTTCTCCATATTTCACAGATGTCATTTAGTAGTGCTCATGTGAAATGTGTACAGAGAGCAAGACAGTCGTTTAAACAAAACAAGGAGATGCTGCAAGGTTTAAAATCAGGAAACGTGTACATCAAAGTTGTATCCTTTTTCCATACAGAAATCTGTATGCTGAGCTAGTAATTGGAGAAGCTGGACAAGAAGAGCACAGCATCAGGATTGGAGAAAAACTCATCAACAACCTGGGATATGCAGCTGACACAATCTGGCAGGCTTCAAAGTACTTATAAAACTAAAAAAAAAAATCTTTACAAATAGACAAACTAGATCATAAAAAAGATGACTGCACGGAAGCAGCAATTAAGTAGGAAGATAACATACTGCATTAGCAATGTCTGTAGCAAAAGGCTTTAAGTGTCAAAAAAACAAAGCCACTTTGAAAACTCAAGTCTTTCTGACCAATCCACGACTAGTTTTGTTTTGATTTTTTTAACGCAAACATATACCATCGAACTGGATCCAACTGGCACAGGAGGAATGTGCCCCTCCTTCTCCAGCGGAGCATCTAGTGGACTTGAGACTGGAGCACAACTTCTTGCCACTAGGCGCCCAGAATTGCTCATGACTAGTATTTTTAACCACCACTTATGGATGCAAAAGCTGGGTGAATAAGGAAAATGAAAGAAAAACTGATCCCTCTGAATTGCAGTGTTGACAAAAAATATTGAATGTACCTGTCAGAAGAATGAACAAAACTGTCTAGTCAGAACATTCTTCAAAAGGGAGGATCACATTATTTGGAGATATTATCAAGACAGACCTGTCGCTGAAGAAAGAATTCATACTTAATAAAGCGGTAAGAGGAAAAAGGAAAAATTTCCACACAACAGACTGTTAAGGGTGGTTGTAACAAAGACTCAAAGAAACGACTGTGAGGTGGCATAGGATTGGCCAGGGCCACGCTCTTTCACAAAAGGCCAATGGGAGTCAGAGCCAAGGAAAAGGTATCCAACAATAAAATGAGCACAGAACAGCTTATCTCATACAAAGGTGTGAAGATTTTATATTTAAGACATCAGAGATAGAAAGAATGAATAAAAAAAAATCAGGGGGCCTATTGAAAAATTTTAATGTTAAAAAGAATCATTAAAACACCGTTTTTATTCAGACTATACACATGGATTTTACCTGACGGTATGCACAGGAATCAGACCGATTACATCTGTGAAAGGAATCTCTGGAGAAGTTCAATATCAGCAGTGAAAACTAGGCTAGATGCTGAATGAGGAACAGACCACCAACTACTAATACGCAAGTTCAAACTAAAGCTAAAAAAGGTTAAATCAAATCCACAAGAGCGAAAATTTGACCTTGAGTTTATTACACCTAATTTCTTTCTTTTTTTCCTAATTAACTTTTTTCACTTTTAACATTTTCAACAAGTTTATTCACAAAATTCGAATGTATTGTTTTCAAGAACAAATTCTTTCAATTTCCCTCATACCACCACCCAACAAACTGTACAACACCATGATTAATTACCCCCGCCCCCTCACATCCTCATCCCTCTGCTTTCAACCTCTCCCACCCCACTTGATTCCTTGGACTTATTCTACAATAATGGTTTTACACAATATTTATCCTTGTAGGACTGAGTTTACTCAGCATAATGCTCTCCAGCCCTTCCCAAGTTAAGTGAAATTTTACAAATCATTTTTTAAAAATCATTGCTCCTGCATGCTTCATTGTAGTCCATTATGTGAATGTATCATAATTTCTCAATCCATTTGTTTGTGGTTGGACTGTTTCCATGTTCTTGAAATGAATAATGCTGCTATGAGCATTGGTGTACAAATCTCCGTTTGTGCTTCAGTTCTCATTTTCTTGAAGCATATTCCAAGTAGTGGAATAGCTGGATCATATGAAATTTCTACGTTCAGCTTTTTGAAGCACCAAACTGCCTTCCACAATGGTTGTACCATTTTACAATCCCACCAACAATGTGTAAGAGTTCCTTTCTCGCCACATCCTCTCCAACAGTTATTATTTGCTGCCCTGTTAAACTTTGCCACTATTGCTGGAGTGAGATGGTACCTCATTGTGTTTTTGATTTTTATCTCTCTTATTGCCAGTGATTTTGGGCATTTCTTCATGTGTTTGTTTGCCATTCGAATATTTTCCTCTGTAAAAATTCTCTCCATGTCTTTTGCCCATTTTGTAATTGGGTTATCAGTCTTTTTCTTGTGAAGGCCCAGGAATATACTATACACTTTTGTTATAAGATTCTTTTTGTTGTTGTTGTTATAAGATTCTTAAATCCAGGGGAGCTCTGGTGGCCTAGTGACAAGGAACTGCAACTACAATCCCAGAAGCGCACGGTTCGAACCCACCAGATGCTCTGCCAGGGAAGGAGGGACAATCTCCTCCTGTACCAGTCAGATCTGATTTGATGGTACGCGCGCGCACACACACACACACACACACACACACACACACACACTGTGGAAGGTGGTATGGCACTTTCCCAAAAAGTTACAAACAGAAATACCATCTGACCAGCAATTCCACTACTGGGAATATACCCTAAAGAGACCGTAACTGACAATCAAGCAGATATATGCACACCCATGTTTATTGCAGCTTTGTTCACAATAGCAAGGAGTTGGAAACAACCTAAGTGCCCAAGAACAAATGAATGGATAGAGAAGCAGTGGTATATTCGCACAATGGAATACTACGCTGCTTTGAAAAACAAGGAACTCATGCAGTATTATTCAAAATGGGTGACTCTGGAGGACATTATGCTGAGTGAAGTATCTCAGTCACAGAAGGACAAATATTGCATGGTGCCACTGTTGTAAAACAGGACTGACCTTGGGGATGGGGAGAGACTGAGAAAGACGGGTTCAATAATGTATACTGCACTGAAACAGATGAGGAAGAAAACTTTAAAAGGGATATGTGATTAAGTATTTCTGTCATGACAGGAGTCTAGAGAGAAGGCTACATGGTGGAGTGGACCTAGGGGAGGGTTTGTAAAACAATGAAAGATTCTGTCTTTTATTTTCCAAGAGGGTAGTGTACTGGGGGGAGGGTTAAGAGGGCAGAAAAGTGCAACAATGAATGATGAATGGAAATCCAAAGACTCAGTAAATTTTTACTGAAATAATAAATTTTTTAAAAAACACAAAAAAACCACAACAGCAAAAAAAGATTCTTAAATCCAACACCCATTCCTGATAAAGACACTCAGCAAATTGGAATAGAAGGGAATTTCCTCAACATAGTAAAAAGTATATATGCACTTAATGACAATAACATCATAGAGAGTGATCAGCTGGCCCAGTGGACTGAAAGTGATGCAACCAAGCTGAAGGTGGGTGATTTTTAATCTGCGGCCCTAGGGCCTATCTTTCATTGTTTTTGTTCAAACATTCCTCTAGGTTGTATAGCCCTGGTGTGTCCACTTGCTGTACAGCAGTAACTTGTAGTTGCTGTTAGGCTGAATACTGTGACACTGATGCGTCAAATGTGTTAATGGTTGGTTACCCAGGGTGGACAGTGTTGGGTGAAACTCCCCGATTAAAACAAGCTTGGAAGCAGGAGCAGAATCCAGTTCTGTAATAGCTTGCCTCCAGAAACCCTATGAACCTGGAGAGAGGATGACAGACACACAAATGTTGAGGACTCTCTTTCATAGCGTCGCTATGAGTTGCCTGCAACTCAACGGCACTTAACGACAACAACGACAATATATGCAAAACCAAGAGCCAACCTCACTCTCAATGGAGAAAGACTAAAATAATTTTCCTTGTAAACAGGGATCAGACAAGGATGCCGACTGTCACCACTTCTTTTCAATATTGTATTGGAAGTGCCTGCTAGGGCAATATGACAAAAGGAGGAAATAAAAGACATCCAAATCAACGACAGAGATGGTTAAAACTGTCACTATATGCAGACTGTATGATAGTGTACACAGAAAACCCCAAAGACTCAACAAAAAGAAACTGTTAAGAGTTAATAGGCCAATTTAGTAGTGTGGCAGGATATAAGATCAATATTCAAAAATCAATAGGATTGCTCTACAGTAACAAAGAAAACTCAGAGAAGGAAATCAAGACAACAATACCATTTACAACAGCCAACCTCAAATTGATATACTTGGGAGTGAAATTAACTAGAGATATAAAAGACCTATACAAAGAAAACTCCAGAGCATTTCTGCAAGACACAATAAAGGACCTAAAGAAATGGTAAAATGTGCCCTGTTCATGGATAGGAAGACTCAATATTGTGAAAATGACAATCCTACCAAAAGCAATTTACATGCTCAATTCAATCTTAATCCAGATACCAAATTCATTTTACAAGGAGATTAAAAGGGAAATTATCAAGTTTATTTGGAGAGGCAAGAGATCCCAAATAAGCAAAACACTTCTGAAAAACAAAAATGAGGTTGGAAGAGAGGCATAGCACTCCCTGACCTCAAAACCTACTACACAGCAGTAGTAACCAAAACAACATGGTACTGGTACAATGACAGGCACATGGACCAATGGAACAGAACTGAGAACCCTGCAATAGATCCACTTGGATTTCAAAACCAACTCAGGAATAGGTTTGAGGCCCTGAACAGTAATGAAGACCAGATGACCTACAGGAGGATATCAAGAATATCATCCAGGAAGAATGCAAAAGGCCATTATAAAGGCAGAAGAGGAAGAAAAGACCAAGACGGATGTCAGAAGAGACTGAATATTGCAATGGAGCACCAGGATACCAAAGCAAAGGGACAAAACCAAGAAGTTAAGGAGCTCAACTGAAGATTTCAAAGGGCAACAATGGAAGGCAACAAAATGTGCAAAGTACTGGAGTCAGAAAATCTAAAGAGCTGAACTCCCTCAGCATTTCTTAAGTTGTAGGAACTGAAGAACAAATTCAAGTCTAGAGCTGCAATACTTATGAATGGTACAGGCACAATATTAAATAATCCAAGTAGCACTAAAAGAAGATTGAAGGAGTATAAAGTCATTGTACCAAAAAGAATTTACTGACACAGAAAAATTTCATGAAACAACATATGATCAAGACTCTACGGTGGTGAAGGAGGAAATTCAAGCTGCTCTGAAGGAACTGGCAAAAAACAAGTCTTCAGAAATTGATGGCATACCAAAGGATATATTTCAGCAAAGAGATGGTCTCCTGGAGGTGCACAACAAGTTGTCCCAAGAAATCTACCTGGCAAACTGACTGGAAAAGATCCATGTTTATTCCTATCTCCCCCAAAAGGTGAAAAAACAGAATGTGGAAATTATCAAACAATATGACACACAAGCAAAATCATCAAGATCAGCCAAAAACAACTGGAACAGTACATTAGCAGAGAACTACAAGAATTAGAACTCGGTTTAGAAGAGACCGTGGCACTAGAAACATCGCCAATGTCAGATGGATATTGGCTGAAAGCAGTGCATACCAGAGGAATGTCTTATCTGTGTTTTATTTCCTATACAAAGACATTTGACTGTGTAGGACACAACAAATTGTGGCTAACCTCGAGAAGAATAGGAATCCATGAACTCTTGATCATGCTCATGCAAAATCTGTATTTGGACCAGAAGACAGTCGTCAGAACAAAGCAAGGAAACACGGCATGATTCAAAATTAGGAAAACAGAACTTGAGAAAATGAGAACGGAGGCAAAAAAGGAGATCTGTACACCAATGTTCATAGCAGCATTATTCACCATCGCAAGAACATGGGAACAGCCCAGATGTCTAACCACAAACAAATGGATGGAGAAATCATGGTACAATCACACAACGGAATACTATGTAGCACACAGGAGCAATGATTTTGTAAGTTATTACCTAACTTGGGAGGGACTGTAGAGTACTGGAGAGCATTATGCTGAGAGAACTTAGTGCCACAAGGATAAATATTGTATAAAACTATTGTTGTAGAATGAATATAAGGATCCAAGAGGGGTGGGAGAGGTTGGAAGTAGAGGAATGAGAGTGTGGAAGGGGAAGGGAGATTAATCATGGGGTTATACAATTTGATGGATGGGAGGGTGAGGGAAATTGAAAGAATTTGTTCTTGAAAACAGTGTATTCGGATTTTGTAAATAAACTAGTAGAGAATTTAAAAAAATTGAATAGGAAAAGAGTATGTCAGGGATGTGTCCTGTCTCCATACCTTTTCAATCTATATGCGGAACAGATCATTAGAGAGGCTAGACTTTGTGAGGAGGAGTGTGGCATCAGGATTGGAGGAAGACTCATCAACAACCTGCGTTAGGTAGGTGATACAACCCTGCTTGCTGAAATTGAGAACCTGAAGCATTTGCTGCAGAAGGTCAAGAACTGTAGTCTTCAATATGGACTGAAGCTTAACATCAAGGAAAAAAAAAGATTCTTACCACGAGGCCAACTGGCAGAACCACGATAGATGAAGAAGAGATTGAGGTTGTTAACAATTTCAACTTGCTCAGCTCCATCAGTCAGGAAACCAAAAGATGAATTGCAAAGAGGAAGTCTGGCGTCAGGGACTGCTACAAAATGCTGATGAGCAATGATGTCAATCTGGAGACTAAGGTGTGCATTTTCTTCGCAATTACATACTATGCCTAAGAGATCTGGACAATGACTAAGGAGGACAGAAGATGAATCGATGCCTTCAGGTTGTGGTGCAGGATGAGTACTGAACACATCATGGCCAGCCAAGAGAACAAACAGCCTTGCTGTTGTTGTTATGTGCCATCGAATCGCTGCAACTCATAGCAATTCTATGTACAATAGCCCTAAACCCTGCCCTATCCTGTGCCAATTTCATTGTCTCTGACACACCTACCCCCAATCCCAGTCACTGAATCAATCCATCTCATCAAGGATCTTCCTCTCCTGCACTGTCCCTCAACCCTCCCAAGCATGATGTCCTGCTCCAAGGACTGGTCCCTCCTTGCAACATGTTCAAAGTACGTCAGACAAAGCTTCAGAATCCTTGTCACCAAGGAGCAGCCTGGCTTTACCCTCTTCAGGGCAAACCTGTTCATTCTCTTAGCAGTCCATGGTATGTATATTCAGTACTCTTCTCCAACACCATAGCTCAAAGGCATCAATTCTCCTTCTATCATCCCTAGTCATTGTCCAGCTCTCTGATGCATTCCAAGTGATTGAAGAGACCATGTCCTGTACCAGGCGCACCTTAGTCTCCAGAATGACACTGTTGCTCTTCAATACTTTAGAGGTCTCTAACCGCAGACTTTCCCATCGCAATACGTCTTTTAATTTCCTGGCTGCAGGTGCCAAGAGTGTCGATTGTGGAGCCAAGCAAACTAAAGCTGTGAACAATCTCAATCTCTTCACCATCCATCATGATGCTGCCAATTGGCCCCAGTGGTGAGAATCTTTGTTTTATTGATATTGAGCCTCAATCCATACTGAAGGCTGCAGTCTCTGACCTTCCACAGCAAGCACTTCTGGTCCTCCTCAGTTTCAGCAGGGCTTGTCATCTGAGTAACGCAGATTGTTGATGAGTCTTCCTCCAATCCTGATGCCGTATTTCTCTTCATAGAGCCCTTATTCCTGGATAAACTGTTCTGCATACAGATTGAAAAGATAAAAAGATAGGACACATTCCTGGGCATACACCCTTCCCAATTTTGAACCATGCAGTGTTTCTTTGCTCTGTTCTGATGACTTTCTCCTGGTCCAAGTCTATGTTTTACATAAGCACAATGAAGTGTTCTGGGATTCCAATTCTTCTCAGAGTTAGCCACAGTTTGTTGTGATCCACACAGTCAAGTGCCTTTATATAATCAATGAAACACAGATAAGCATTCCTCTGGTACTCCCTGCTTTCAGCCAAGATCCATCTAACATTAACTACAATATCCCTAGTACCATGTTCCCTTTTTTTAAATATTTTAATTTATTTTTCATTTCCATGAACGTCTACAGAGATTTTGGAATTCCATAAATTCATTGTTGCACCCTTCTCCCCGCCCACCCCATCTCGCCCCTCCCCACCTCCTGTTTGCTCCTTTCCTTGAAAAGCAAAAGAAAAACTCCCTCATTGGTACACAATCCCCCCCACACCTCCCTCAATCCCACCAACCCCAAATATAATCCACTCTGCAACCCTCATTACATACTCCTACGATAAACATAGTGCCCTAAAATACAATACTTTTAAACTATTCTCTCCCCCATAGACTTCAATGCCGTAAACATATTTCATCCAGTTTTTCTCAGTCTT
>NW_006399861.1:9712888-9719350 GCF_000299155.1 Elephantulus edwardii
GGGTAGAGGGGTGCAACAATGAATGAATGGAATTCCAAAATCTCTGTAGATGTTCACTGAAATGAAAAATAAAGAAATTAATTAAAAAAAAAGATTGTGAGAATGGTGCAAGATAGGGCAAAATTTACTTCTCTTTGGCAAAAAAAAAAAAAAAAAAAGGTAACTGAATAATGATCAAAGTAGGACAGTTATAAAGCTCTCAATATGTGCACTTGTGGGAGTGAGACCAGCCCAGGGAAAGATCAAGATTTAAAGGCAGCCATCATCAAGCAGGGTCATTAACAAGGGCATCTTGCCCTGCTTTACATTCACCAAAAGGAAGCCAGTAAAGGGGCCATCTGTAAGCTTCTGAATACAGCAACAACATGAAAGGAATTCCCTGTCCTCCTTCCACATCACATCCCTCATGCCTGACTCCAGGACAAAGAAGCTGTGCCCTAGTGGTCTACCAAGCACTCTGTGAAGGAATGCTGTGATAGTCTGCTTCCACTGGTCCAGGGAACTCACTCACTGCTGACAGTCCAGCAGGTATCCAAGGCTGTAAATCACAGGAAAGAGGCTATCCACCCTTCTTTCCAAGGAGTTGCTGCTGCTGCTGCTGCTGCTGCTGCTGCTGCTGCTGCTGCTGCTGCTGCTGCTGGAGTTGACCAGCAGAGAGATGCTTGCTGCTTTAGGTCAGCAGTGCAACTGCTGTGGACTTGCCACCAGAGCTTATCTAGGGAAGTGCTGTGTTATTACATGTTAGGTGCTTCTGAGTCAACAATAACTCACAGAGACCTTGTGAACAAAAGGTCTTAACCTCACCCTATCCTGCACCATCCACAAGATTCCCACCCATCACTATACCAGTGTAACTCACTGAGGGTCTTTTTCTCTTTTGCTGACCTTTTTCCTTTCCCACTATGATGTCTTTTTCTAAGGACTGGTCCCTCCAGATAACATTCCCAAAGCATGTGAGATGAAGTCTCACCATCCTGGCCTCTAAGGAGCATCCTGGTTGCACTTCCTCCAAAACAGATTTGCTTGGTTTTGGGGTTTGTCTTTTTACAGTCTATGAGACATTCAATACTTTGCCAACACCACAATTCAAAGGACGGTAAGAAAAGTAAAAAGAAATTGCTGAAATGATCTAACGAATTAGAAAATATCAAAGTCAAAGAAAGCCACTTCTACATACTCACCACATCTAGATAAGGTTTGTTGAACTATAAACAAATATGAGAGAGAACAAGTGCCTGATATTAAAAGGCTTTCATTGTCTTTACATCTTAGGAGTATTATCTGAGAAATTCAGATAAAGTGTTTTTCAGAAGACATACAACACTGGATGACTGAGCAGTGACAAAAATGCCAGTTCAAAAAAAGGAGAAGAACTCAAACCAGAGAGACTGTAGGCATGTGCCAACATCCTATAATGAGCCTTGTCACTACCTCTCAGACTCCCTTGCATGTCATTCCATCTTGAAGTTGTGTATGTACAGAGGAAGAAGTATAGTCATGTGAGCAAAAGTGCGCAAACACCACACTTCCTTTGACCCCTGAAAAACATGCCTATCCTTAAGAAACAGCCCTATAAAAGCTCTGCATGTGTTCCTCAGAGAGATTCACTTATATACTTCCCAGGCCCTGCATATTCTAAGCCCTGCAGAATTTTCTTACTCTAATAAATTTATACTTTTATTCTCTACAAAATCTATCTTCATTTTTCCAAAGTTGTCACAAAGTTTGTTGTTGTTAAATGTCCTTGAATCCACTGTGATTCAGAGTAACTCTATGTGCAATAGAATTAAACAGTCTCTGTGCCAGCTTAACTGTCTCATATGTGTTTAAGCTCACTGCATCATTCCATCTCATTGAGGGCTTCCTTTTCTTCACTGACCCTCCACTTTTCCTAGTATACCATCCTTTTCCAGGTCTGGCCCCTCCTGCAAATATGTGAGCTGACACATTTCCACTGTAATCCTTTCAACACAGATCTGGTCACACTTTTGGCCATTCGAGGTACACTCAATATTCTTTGCCACCCACAATTCAAAAGCATAAAATCTTCTCTAATCTTCCTTACTCATTATCCAATATTCAAATTAATATGAAGCAACTGAAAATACCATGTTTTATGTCAGGCACATCTTACTCTAAATCTTTATCCTTGCTCTTTAGCATTTTTTAATTATTATTTTATTCTTTTTTGTGTGTACTGTCAAATCGGAGCTGACTGGTACAGGAGGACACCGTCCCTCCTTCTCCAGCAGAGCATCTGGTGGATTCAAACTCGCACCTCTGGGATTGCAGTGCAACCACTTGTCACTAGACCACCAGAGCTCCCTGCTGTTTAGCATTTTAAAGAGATACTCAGCAGGAGATTTGCCTAATGCAATACGTTGACTTCTTTTTTCTTTGGCGGAGTACAGTGTACTTATTGATGGTACATGGTAAGATGGGCTCTCCAAGCCTCTCCCCTTTCTCTGGGGGATTGGATGGAAACTGTCAAGAATGTGAGATTCTTAGTGTGTGAGAGGATCAAGTTGGTGCAAGGACTCCCCACCAGCTGAAGGTCTCTCTCTCTCTCTTCTAGTGCTATTGCTGGGGCTTGCTGTCCCAGGGGCTCGTATTCTTTGGAAGCCATATGAACCATCAGGTTGACCACCCGGTTGCTATAGTTTGACAAAGTGGCCATTCAGGGCAATGCCAGCCTTAGCATCAAAGGTGAAAGAGTGGGTGTCACTATTAAAGTCACAGGAGACAAGTTGGTCTTCAGTGTATCTCAGGATGCCCTTGAGGGGCCCTTCTGATACCTGCTTTACTACTTTATTGATGTCATCATACTTGGCCACTTTCTCCAGACGGCAGGTCAGGTCCACAACTGACACACTGGGGGTGGGGACACGGAAAGCCATGCTGGTAAGTTTCCCATTCAGTTCAGGGATGACCTTGCCCATGGCCTTGACAGCACCAGTAGATGCAGGGATGAAGTTCTGGGCAGCTAGACAGCCATCACACTATAGCTTTCCAGAGGAGCTATCCAGACTTCTGGGTGGCAGTGATGGCATGAACTGTGGTCATGAGTCCCTCTACAATGCCAGAGTTGTCATGGGTGACCGTGGCCAGGGGAGCGAAGCAGTTGGTGGTGCAGGAGGCATTGCTGATAATCTTGAGAGAGCTGGTGAGCTCTGGTGGCCTAGTGGCAAGCAGCTGTACTGCAATCCCAGAGGTGAGAAGTTCGAATCCACCAGATGCTCTGCAGAAGAAGGGACAATCTCCTGTACCACTCAGTTCTGATCTAATGGCACACACACACAAACAAATAATAAAAATTTAAAAAAAAAAAGAGAGAGTCGTCATACTTTTCATGGTTCATGCCCATTACAAACATGGGGGCATCGGCAGAAGGAGCAGAGATGATTACCCATTTGGCACCACCCTTCAAGTGAGCCCCAGCATTCTCCAAGGTTGTGAAGATACCAGTGAACTCCACAACATACTCAGCACCAGCATCACCCCACTTGATGTCGGTGGGATCTTGCTCCTGGAAGATAGTGATGGCTTTCCTATTGATGACCAGCTTCCTAGTCTCAGCCTTGATAGTGTCGTTGAACTTGCCATGGGTGCAATCATATTGGAACATATAGACCACACAGTTGAGGTGAATGAAGGGATCAATGATGATGACAACATCCACTTTGCTAGAGTTAAAAGCAGCCCCAGTGACCAGGCGCCCAATGTGGCCAAATCCATTTACTGACCTTCACCATCATGTCTCAAGGATGTGGCTGAGGCTGCACAAAAAGAAAGGTCAATCTGGATTGATGAGTAGCAGAAATTCACAATACATTGACTTCTTAAACTGCTGTTTCCAAGGGTGCTTACTGCAGATCCAAGTAAAATGAAATCCTTACCAACTTAAATCCTATCTCCATTTTTCACGATAATGCCTACTAAAGAATTTTTATTGTTTATGTTCATTTATACTGAAGGCCACCGTTTATCTGTTTCAAATCTTCTTTACTTTCAGCAAAACTGTAATCTGCATGTCTCAGGTTGCTGACAAGTCTTCCTCTAATCCTGATGTCACAGTCTTCTTTATAGTTAAATTTTCAGATTATTTGCTTAGGAACCCTAACAAACAACTCAACTCATTGTTAGTAAGTCAGAAATGACTCATAGCTGGGTTTTCAGTGGATTTTCAGAGACTATAAACTGCACAAGAGGAGATGGTCTACCTTTCCTCCTGAAGAGCAGCTGGTGGATTCAAACCACAGCTTTTCCTAAAATTCATGCATCTTCCTCCAATTAGACCAGCAGGGAAATCCGTTAGAGCAATTGTTTTGTCCCACAGGGTCATTATGATGGCACATAGCAAGCCCACATCAAGGTAGACAAACTGAAAGCAAAAATCAGAAAGCAAAGGCTGCAGAATCTACTCCAGCTCAAACCAAGAAAGGAAGGCTGCACTAGAGATCACTAGAATTCTTTTTTCTGACCTTCTTTCATGTTGTGGATAAAACTCCAGCTGATATTCAACTGGCTAAGGACAAATGTACTAAAAAAACTCAACCTTGTGCAAGAGACCGTTAGGAAAAAACTGGTTTATACCAGTACTGCAGCTCCTGGAGATGGTCATGAGAAAATCACAGGAATGCAGTGTCTACACCTTCTCTCTTAATGCACAACACCATCACCACCACTGGCTTCTTCTCATAAAATATAGCTGTACAATAAGGCCTCTGGAAAACTTCATTAAATGTTCAACCCACTGTGTCACCAGGGTTCCTTTAGAACATTCCAGAATTTAAAAAGAGAGAGACCTTCAAAGGAACCGTTTCACAAATCCAGTCCTGCGGGCTCCCTGCCATTAATAGCCCTCTACAAGTTCCTCTGCAGTCACACAGCCCATCCTAATCCTCCTAGGCTCTTCCATTTCCCATAGAGATTTTTTAAACCTCCTCCTAGCTCCTCCCACTTATACTCTCAATCATTCTTCCCCTCCTCACGCTATAATCCTGAGAAATGAGGAAAATGTCAAAGAAAAATTAGTAGCGCACATTCTATTTTGACTTTCTTAGACATAAAATCGAATATTATAATTCCTGACTAAATTCCAGCTTTTCTTTCAGGTGAAATTGATAATCTTTTCTTTCCTGATGGAAGCAATACTTAGGAAATGTGGATTCCAAAAGGTGTGGTTACAGGTGAGGGTCAAAGGTCACATTATATCCAGGTATCAGCAGGTATCAACCAAAAGAGGAAGGCAAGGCTCACTCCTCTCTGTAAAGGGTAGTCCAAGGTTGATATTCTATTCTTTTCCTCTTCTCTTCTTAAACTTCATTTTAAGTAGAAAATTTCCAGCCACTTGCTTTTCCTTAGAATAAAGCTTCATCTCTTTGAGAACTGATTCTATTTTCAGTACACTCTTATCTGTTTCCTACCACCAAAACTCATACTTGAATACTACCAAACAGCTGGTCCAGCATTTGGATTCTGGACTGCAACTGTCCACATCTCACATTCAAGGACTTTATAATCCAGACCTCTCTTGCTCCTTTTCTACTGAATTGTTCCTAGCCACAAATAATCCATCCTGGAAAAGATGTAAAGAGAAACCACACTTGATTCTACATACTTCTCCAGTTCTTTGAGAATCAACTGGACATGAACTCAGGGCTTTTACATAATCTTATACCTCAAATGACACTTAACCCATATACCCAGGTTTCTCCTTACTATTTGTTCGTATTTTTAAAAAAAAGTTCTTTTCCAAAATATGGAAATCATCAGAAAGTATCAGTAACATCACATGCAATTAAAATCTTGCTGAAGATAATTTAAAAATGACTGGAGCAGTATATGAACAGGTAACTGCAAGGAACGGAAGCTAGATTCAGAAGATTGGGAACAAGGGATATCATTACTGATGTCAAATAAATCTTAGCTGAAAGCAAAAAAACATGAGAAAGATATTCACTTGTGTTTTACTGAGTATGCAAAGGCATTTGACTGTGTGGACCCTAACAAATTATGGCTACCATTGAGAAGAATGAGAATCTCCTACTTGAGCTCTTGAGACATCTATACATAGACCATGCAGCAGTTGTCCAGACAGAGAATGCTTTAAGATCAGGAAAAGTGTGCTTCTGGGTTGTATCATTTATCCAAACCTATGATTTCTACCAACTTTTACAGTCGGAGATCAATCGAATATTCAATCAAGATGCATTGATAATAATGGGTGACTGGAATGCAGAAGTTGGGAACAGAGAAGAATCAGTAGTTGGAAAACATGGACTCAGTGACAGAAATGAAGCTGGAGATAGAATTATTGAATTTTGCATGACCAATGACTTGTTAATTACAAGTTTGTTTTATAAGAAACATAAAGGCAGGTCATACACATGGATTTCACCAGATGGTATGCATAGGAATCAAACTGGTTACATCTGCGGAAAGAACCGCTGAAGACGCTCA
>NW_006399861.1:9719450-9724192 GCF_000299155.1 Elephantulus edwardii
ATAACTAAGAAAATGTTCTTCAAAGAGAATTTAGTTTCTCAAAATTATAAGGATCATATACACAATTTCATATTTTCCAGATTTTTGTAATTACTACTTAATAAATAGGGAGCACTGGTGACCCACTGGTAAGAAGCTATTTTGCAATCCCAAAGACACACAGTTCTAATCCACCAGCTGCTCCGTGGGAGGATGAACAATCTCCTTCCATGCGATCAACTGCCTCTGAAAACCCACTGGAGGGTCAGCTAAGGGTTGGTTCCGACTCCACCATACACAACAACAAATAACAACTCAATAAATATTAGGTTCAAAAACATTCATTAAGATTTTTTTAAGGAGAAATAACAAGCGAGATCCAGAAATCCCTACACCACCAATGAACAAATCAGTGCACACAAAACAGAGAAAGAGAGAATTCCAGAGAGAACTCAACAGTAACCCTGAAGGGCCTCCCAGGCCACACAAACTGCCAAGTGCCTCTGCTTCACACAGTACACAACTATGATGGAGTCTGTAAGGAGGGGTGCTGCTGACCAAAGGCAACATCCTCACAGTCTGAATCCACCAGTGGCACAGGATCAAGATGGGCAATTTCCTCCCATGACATTTACAGCCTTTGAAAATACTCTGGAAGGTCTGCTGCAAGTCAATTCCAACTCGGCAGCAATCAGGGTACATGTGCTTTTCACTGGAAAATACCAAATCAGTATGGTATGGTGATCTCATGTTCACCCAACACTGAGACTCAGTTTTTGACTAATGCACAGTCAAATGTCATTGCTGTCAAGTCAGAAAAGGAAGTTAACCAACAAACGTGGTCCTTTAGTAGATGAGCTGTAAAAACTAGTGGGAGAAATAGGAGGTCTTCAACGGTGGAAAGGGTGCCTTCTCCCACCGTGTAATGCAAATAAATATAACAGTCCAAGCAGAACGGTACAGGTACCATATGAAGCACCAGGGATAACAAACGTAGAGCCATGTGTGAGATACTTCTCCCTCACACTTCACACTCAGCCTCATAGCAATGTGCTGAGTTCTAGCCATACTCATCCTGTAGGAACTCACTCACATCAGGTTTTCATAGTATGCTGCCTCAGGGAAATAAATTAAAACTGAGTGAACCACATTCCCTAGAAATCACGAGGAAAATGGCTGAAGATTTTCTTAGTCATTTCTGTATAAATAATTCCTTTTCCTGGTCATGAATGACACCACTTTGGAGAAACTTGGGAAATTTGGGGATGAGGAACTGCATTATGTGTTGGCCTTCTTAGCGAGCTCAACAAAGAAGCTCTCTAAACTTGCTCCTTATCAGGACTTTCAGACATAGATGCATGGCCAGTGGGGTTCTAAGGCTGTAAACTGCACTGGAGATTGCCCATTGTCCTCCTGAGGAGTTGCTGGTGAATTCAAGCTTCCATAGAGTCATTTCAGTAGCAGCTAACCCCCTATAGACTATGCCATCTGAGCTCCCTTGTTATTATTAGGAGGCAGTAGTAGCCACAAAGCTATGAGCATGGTCTTGAAGGCCGAGTGGCCTTTTTCATAAGGTCTTTAACCCTATACAGTGCAGACATGCCTGAGTCTGGCCCTTCAAGACCTGGACGTAGATTCATGCTCTACAACTGAGCACACCACCACATGCTGAAGCCAGTCACATGCCAGTGCACCACATGGCATCTGCTGTTCAGCCTCAACAAAGTGTGTTAAGGGAGTGCTGCTCAACATGGAACTTCATCATTAACAATAATCTTTCTTTTTGCATGAGAATGGTTGCATAACATTGTGTACATTCTAAAGCCACAGAATTATATGCTTTAAATAGTAATATGTATGTGAATTAGATCTCAATTAATTTTTTAAAAAATCAAATTATTTCAGTACTTACTGAGTTTGCCTTTTTTGAGTAATTTTCCATTTATGGCTCAGCAGCTGATGGCCAACCTTCTCTCCTGGAGCCACCTACAAAGTTTCTTGTCCAAGTGCCTTACACAAATGTAGACCTGACAAGCAAAGGTACCATAAAACAGACTGCAAATCCTCCTTCTCAACAAGGAGTATCCTAATACTCATTACATAAATCCAAGTTGTGGATCTTGCAAGGATCATTCCTGAAATCTTCCATCAAAAGAGTCCTGCCAAAACTCTCCTAAGTCTCCACAAACCAAGGCAGTAAATAAAATAACTTATGAGCAGGCCCAAGATGAGCTGATGTGTAGGGCCAAGAGCAAGGCAAGCCCACCTCTCTGATGCATGAACAGTTTTCAATCGCAGTCACAGGCCAGTTAGTGCAACCAAGATGTTCCTTGGAGCCAAGGATGGTGAAACTTCTCCCATGTATTAGGCATGTTATTAGAAAGGGCCAGTCGCCAGAAAGAGAAATCATGTTGGGAAAGGTCAAGGGTCAAGGAAAGAGAGGATGACCCTCAACGAGGCAGCCTGACACAGTGACTGAAACAAAGGGTCTCAGTATATCAGAGATTGTGAGGACGGCACTGGATAGAGCAAGGTTTCAATGTGATGGCACCTCACAATAACAAGGATATTAATGTTCTCCGTTATTTAAAGGTTTTCAAAGCCTTGTTTCAGAAGTAGATGGCCAGTCCTGCTTTTTGGTCTAGTCTAGACTGCTTCTTAGTCTAGAAATAGTCCACTAAAACCAATCCAATATGAGTGACTTTGCTGGTGTCTGACATATCGGTGCTTTCAATAATACAGAAGCCACCATAGTGTGACAAATGAGTGGTAGCTGAAAGCAGAGAATACCACCAATCTGTTTACTTTTGTTTGATTGATTATGTAAAGACATTTGACTGTGTGGATCATAACAAATTATGGTTCACTAACATTTAGAAGGGAGCTCTGGTGGCTTTGTGGTAAAGAGCTGTGCCAGCAACCCAAAGGTACATAGCTCAAATTCACCAGCTGCTCCATAGGAGAAAGACAAGCAATCTCTTCTCATGCAATTAACTGCCTTTGAAAACCTGATGCTGTGGGACGGTTCTTAATTGACAGTACATAACAGTAACACTGAGAAGAACAGAAATCCCAGAACACTTACTAAAGCTCATGCAAAATCTCCACAAAGCAGTTTTGTCCAAACGGAACAGGGGAATACTCAGTCTACAATGAGTCTGGGGCTCTCTCCAGCCTCAGGCTTAGTGGAAAAAAAAGTCCCTAAAATACAGCAGAACAATAGGCAGTGATTAAATCAGACCCAGAACAACTTTCACATGGCAAGGAACAAAAACCCTACTCCTCCCACCCATAACCTACTCACATTTCCTTTAACCAAGAATTTCTGTGCTATTCATTCAAGGCAGATGGTTGATCACTTACATCTTTAGAACTGAATAAAGAACCTGCTGCAGAAGATCAAAGACTGGATCAAAGACTGCATCTCACATTAAAAAAACAAAGTTCTCACCATTGAATGGATCAATAGGCAAAATAAATGAAAAAAAGATTGAAGTTATCTACAGCCTCATTTTACTTTAAAACTACAATCAAAACCCATAGGAGTAGCAGAAATCAAAAGATGTATTGCACTGGGAAAATCTGCCATTAAAGACCTCTTTAAAGTGCTAAAGAGGAAGGGTGTCAAAGACTGAGGTGCACCTGATCCAAGCCACAGCATTTTCATTTGCTTCTTATAGAGATAAAAGTTGAATAATGGAAAGAATTGAAGCTTTTGAATTGCAGTGTTGTATCAAATATATATAACATGAACTGCCAAAAGAACAGACAAATCTATCTTGGAAGAAGTGCAAACAGGGAGTTCCTTAGAGGCAAGGATGGTTAAAATTCATCTCACACACTTTGGGCATGTTGTTAAGGAGAGCCAGTCCTTGGAAAGGATGTCATGGGATAGGCAGAGGGTCAGCAAAAGGCAAGATGGCCCTCAACGAGAGGGACTGTCATGGTAATCCTAACAACGGGCTTTAGTATGGTTAAGATTGTGAGAATGTTAGCTCTCGGGTTTTCATAAATACTTTTTATTATATTGACGTAATTCCCCTCTAGTCCTATTTTGTTGAGTGTTTTCATCAGGTAAGGGTGTTGGATTTTGTCAAAGGCCTTTTCTGCATCAATTGATAGGATCATGTGGTTTTTGTTCTTTGCTTTGTTAATATGATGAATTACATTAATTGTTTTTCTTATATTGAACCATCCTTGCATGCCTGTTATGAATCCCACTTGGTCATGATGGATTATTTCTTTGATGTATCGTTGTACTCTATTGGCCAATATTTTATTCAGGATTGTTGCATCTATATTCATAAGAGATATTGGCCTGTAGTTTTCTATTTTGGTGGTGACTTTTCCTGGCTTTGGTATCAAGGATATGTTTGCTTCATAGAATGAGTCTGGGAGTGTTCCATTTTGTTCTATTTTTTAAAATAGTTTATATAGAATTGGTGACAGTTCTCTGAATGTTTGATAAAATTCGCTTGTAAATCCATCTGGTCCAGGACTTTTTTTAGTTGAAAACTGTTGTATTACTTTTTCAACTTCTTCTTTTGTAATGGGTCTGTTAAGATGTTCAATTTCACACTGAAAAAAAAAAATTTTTTTTAAAAAAAAAAGATGTTCAATTTCGGTATGTGTCAGTTTAGGTAGATTGTGCATTTCTAAATATTTGTCCATTTCCTCAAGGTTTTCAAATTTGAGTATAGTTTTTCATAATATTCTAATGTTAGCTTTTTAATTTTAATTGGGTCTGTTGTGATGTTGCCTAA
>NW_006399861.1:9734267-9747396 GCF_000299155.1 Elephantulus edwardii
ATCTGATACAGGCCATGGTCTTTGCAATCACTTGTTATGCATCAGAGAGTTGGACAATGACTAGGGAGGATACAAGGAGAATTGATGCCTTTGAGCTGTGGTGCTGGAGAAGAGTATTGAATATACCATGGACTGCCAAGAAAGCAATCAGATTCACCCTTGAGAGGGTTAAATCGGATGCTTCTTGGAGGCAAAATTCTGGGGCTTCATCTGACATACTCTGGACATGTTGTAAGGAGGAACTGGTCCTTGGAGAGGGACATCATGCTTGGGAGGGTGGAGGGACAGTGCAGTAGGGGAAGACCCTCTATGAGATGGATTGATTCAATCACTGGTGTAATGGTGGTGGGTGTGTCAGAGGCAGTTCGAATGGCAGTGCGAATGGCACAGGACAGAGCAGTGTTTAGGTCTGTTGTACATAGGGTCGCTATGAGTTGCAAGCTACTCGTCGGCACAAAACAACAACAACAATTCTATCTGAATTCTGAGGAAGTAATTTGAGAAGCCAGATGCTGTGAAGAAGAATTTGACATTAGGATCAGAAGATCAATAACCTGTGTTAATGCAAATGGAACCACCAAGCTTGCAGAAAGCAAAAAAGATTCAAAGTGCTTGTTAAAGATGAACAATGACTACAGTCTTCAAAATGTATTATTTCTTGACATTAGGAAAACAAAAATTCTTGCCACAGGTTCAAAAGGCAATATCATGACAGACAAAGTTTGAAGCTGTCAACAATTTCACTTTACCTGGATCCACAATCAACATCCACAGTTGTTGCAACTGTTGTTATGTGCTATCAAATAAAAATAGACAGACCCTCTGGTGGGTTTTCAGCAGCATTATATCCCATAAGAGGCGACTGTCCATCTTTCTCCCATAGAGTAGCTAGTGAATGTGAACTGCCTTTGGGTTGGCAGCAACTCTTTACCACTAAACTACCAAAGCTCCCTGTTAGCAGCAGAAGCTGAATCAAAATACATACCACATTGGGATAATCTCCTGTCAAGGACTTCCCCAAAGCACTCAATAGCAAGGGATATAAAAAACTAAGGAGCACTTGATTCAAGCCATGGTATTTTCAATTGCTTTGCACACAACTGAAAGTTGGAAAATGAATAAAAAAATGACCAGAGGTAGTTGTACAACCATTGTATAACCACTCTGGAAAGCAGTTTGGTGCTTCAACAAAAAGCTGAACACAGAAATTCCATATGACCCAGCTATTCCACTGCTTGAAATACACCCAAGAGAATGAGAACTGAGGCAAAAATGGAGATTTGTACACCAATATTCCTAGCAGTGTTATTTACCATAGCCAAGAACATGGAAACAGTCCAAAATATCCAACCACAATAGAATGGATTGAGAAATTATGGTACATTCACATAATGAAATACTATGAAGCATGCAGGAACAATGATTTTGTAAATTACTACCCAACTTGAGAGGAACTGGAAAGCATTATGCTAAGTGAACTCAATCCTATATGGAAAAATACTGTATAAGACCATTATTGTAGAATGAGTATGAGGACCCAAGGGGGGAGGCGGGAAGCAGAGGGGTGAGGATGGGCAGGGGGAGGTGGTAATCATAGGGTCGCACAATTTGATTGGGGGTGGGGGATGAAGGAAATGGGAAAGATTCAGTGTCAAAAACTATGGAACTTTGTAAATAAACCAGCAAAAAATATGTTTTTTAAAAGACCAAAGGATTAAGGGCCGTCAATGATGGTGTTGGAGAATAGTACTGAATATCCCATGGACTACCATAAGAACAAACAAATCTGTCTTTGAAGAAGTGCAACAGGATGTTCATTAGGGGGAAGGACGGTGAAACTTCATCTCAAGTACTTTCAGCATGTTGTCAGATCGGACCAGGCTTTGGAGAAAGACATCATGCTGGGAAAGGTAAAGGTAGACAGTCAGCGAAAGAGAAGGAAACCCTTAGTGAGGTGGACTGGTCCAGTGGGCTTGAGCATGCTGGAGATTGTGAGGATAGTGCTGGGGGAGTGGGGACAAAGTTCAGCTTTATTGGTGCTGTAAATTGTAGTCGATTCTACAGCATAACCACTGCCACCACCCAGGCTTCCATTTGCTCTACATAGCTAAAATACAAGAATATAGTCTCTAACAATATCATGATCCCAAATCAAGGTGACATGTTATGATCACAATTGCCAACACACTGGGTAGGTGGAGTCTTGAGGGTCTGAACTAATAACTAAGCCAACAATGTCTGAGCCAACAACCAGAACTCTTACTGTCTGAAAAACACAAAGCCTTATAATAAAAGTCACCTTCATTTTGTTTCTTGGAGCCAAACTCATCCTTAAGTGAACTTATCTGTCATGATGCCAGTGGTCACAGTGCCTAACTCAATATTGCACACTGACATGTGTTGAATAAAAGGAACATTAAGAAAAACGGCTTATGCCACAGGGCTTTGCGATCTGGAAAAATTTGAAAGATTGGTGACCTACTCTCTACTTTCAGAAATATCTAAGAGACAGTGTAAAATTGAACAGAAAACACAGTGACTCAGGGAAATCTGGCTTAATCACAGCACAGTAATTTAATAGTATACATCATTATCCAAATGACCAAAGGCAAAGTTCATCAGAAATAAACAGGGATTTGGACTTCAACCTCTTACTACGGGACAGTGTGACATTAGGCTCAAGGAGTCACCCAATCCAAGTGAGGTCCTCAGGAAAATTACTTCTACTCAGATCTTCTTCAGTTTCAAAATAAACTAATGAATGTTTGTTTTACATGGCTATTGTGAAAATTAAATAATGTACAATGTCAATGCCAAACATGAATTCCTATTAACGCTTTCTCCCTTCAAATATAACAAAATGCCGATTATTTTAACTACAAACCTACTAAGTAGCTACAACTAACCCTTTATGAGGGCATAAAGCAATTAATTGCAACTAATGTCATAAACCTCTCCAATCTCACTTCTGGTGAACAATTAATAAAGCAAAGAAAGTTATCTGTATCCTTTATCCTTTCCTTTGCCTTTAGAGTACATATAGACCAGCAAAGACACAAAGACTCTATTTTCCTTCCACTATAGTAATGTCATTGGTACAAAAGGGAAAAGTTTAAAATGCTAACATAGGCAAGTGAGGCCAGAAATTACACTTATGTGGCAAGAAGCTGCTAAAAAAAAGGTGAGTCTGAATGAATGCATGATTCCAGCAGCAGGGCAAGAAGTGATGGAAGCTGAAGGGATTTGGGAAGCACCTGCACCTGCGAGGGACTGACAGCACACAGATAACCTAGCCTGAAGATGGGAAGGTGGAGTATCTGGAAGCACACATTCTCACCGCTACATGAAACAGCAAAAAAGTGAATACTATTGTTTGTTTTTAAATCCAACTCATTATCTAATTATGTGATTGTATTCAGTTTTCAGAGGTTTGGAGGCAAATAAAAAACTGAAAAGGCATGTGGGAATGAAAACTGACATAACACAGTCTGAATTCTGGGATGCTACATCTGGGGGATAACAGCTTAGAATGGCCAGCCACTCCTAGAGTGCTAAGGATCTGAACCAAAGTAGATATGAATCTTTGGCATCAAACAATGTGAGCCTGGGGTGGCTTACAAACAGGAAGTCAACCAGGTAGGCAACTGAAGCCATGCCCTCTGCTAACTTCCTACAAGGGGTTATTTGTAAGGTCATCGCTTGCTGCTAAAAGGACTTAAACTAAAACAACAGTTTTCAAGTGTAAATTATTTTAACATTCTCATTTCTCACCATCGTCTTGCAACACTTAACAAATGACTGAAATCATGCAAAAAAGATGATTGCAGCACAAGGAGTCTGAGCAGCTTCTAATAAGGTGGGGTGGGTGGCACCCTGACAGGGCTGCTATTAGGTGCCAGGAGTCAACTACAACTTATGGACAGCAGATCTGAACCTTACATCTCATGTACCGTCCTCACCATCTCTGATATGCTGCAGGCCACTGTTAGTCACTATGTCAATCAATCCATGATGAAAGTCTTTCTCTGACCCCCTTATCTTTCCCACCATGATGGGTTTTCCCCCAAGACTAGTGCCTCCTGAAAACATGCTGAAAGTGTATGAAGTGAAGTATTTTACCATCCTTGCCTCTAAGGAGGACCTGGATGCACTTCTTCCAAGACAGACTTGTTTGTTCTTTTATCAGTCCATAGGATCTTCATATGCGTATTTAATATTCGTACTTTTCTCCAATACCACAATCCAAGATCATCAATTCTTCTATCATCCCAATTCACTGTCCAACTTTCAGATGATAATGAATCTACTGAAAATACTCTGGCTAGGATCAGGCTAATTTTAGTCTTAAATTGGTATCATTGTTCTCTAGCACTTTGGAGAGGTCCTTGACAGCAGATTTCCTCATCATAACATATCTTTTGATTTCGTGACTGCTGTTACCATGGGTGTTTAGTGACTATTCAACTTGTAAGGGTTGTTGTTGTTGTTGTTATGTGCCATCAAGTCGCTTGCAACTCATAACGACCCTATGTACAAGAGCCCTACACACCGTTCTATCCTGTGCCAACCTCGTCGTCTCGAACACACTCATTCAGACCACTCCACCCACAGAATCGATCCATCTCATCAAGGCTCTTCCTCTTCTACGCCGTCCCTCCATTTCCCAAACATGATGTCCCTCTCCAAGGACCAGTCCCTTCCTGCAACATGCCCAAAGTATGTCAGAAGAAGCTTCAGAATCCTTGCCTCCAAGGAGCATTCTGGCTTCACGCTCTCCAGGACAAACCTGTTTGTTCTCATAGCAGTCCATGGTATATTCAACACTCCTCTCCAGCACCACACCACAAAGGCATCAATTCTCTTTCTATCATCCCTAGTCACTGTCCAACTCTCCGATGCATACATAGCACGTAATTGCCAAGACTATAGCCTCGATCAGGCGCACCTTATGTCAGCCTGATGTCGTTGCTCTTCAGTACTCTTTAGAGGTCCCTCATAGCTGACTTTCCCAATGCAATTCATCTCCTGATTTCCTGGCTGCTGTTACCAAGAGTGTTGACTGTGGAACCAAGTAAACAAAAACTGTTAACTATCTCAATCTCTTCACCATCCATACTGATGCTGACAATTGGTTCAGTGGTGAGAATCTTTGTTGTCTTGATATTGAGCTTCAATCCATACTGAAGACTGCAGTCCTTGACCTTCTGTAGCAAGCGCTTCAGGTCCTCCTCAGTTTCAGCAAGAAGGGTTTTGTCACCCTCATAACGCAGGCTGTTGATGATTCTTCCACGTTCCTCCTCGTAGAGCCCAGCATCTTGAATGATCTGTTCTGCATGCAGATTGAAAAGGTATGGAGACAAAATAGATCCCTGATGGACCCCTTTCTTGATTTTGAACCATCCATGGTCTCCCTGCTCTGTTCTGATGACTGCCTCTTGGTCCAAGAATAGGTTTTGCATCAGCACAATCAAATGTTCTGGGATTCCTATTCTTCTCAGAGTCAGCCATAGCTTGTTGTGATCCACACAGTCAAAAGCCTTTGCATAGTCAATGAAGCACAGATACACATTCTTCTGGTATTCTCTGCTTTCTGTCAAGATCCATCTAACATTAGCCATAATATCTCTAGTACCATGACCTCTTCTAAATCCAGCCTGTACATCTGGCAGTTCTCTGCTGACATATTGTTCCAAATGTTTTTTGATAATTTTCAGCAGAATCTTGCTTGCATGTGGTTATCAGTGATATTGTTCGATAATTTCCACACTGTTGGGTCACCTTTCTTTGGAATGGGAACAAATATCAATCTCTTCCAGTCAGTTGGCCAGATGGCTGTCCTCCAGATTTCCTGGCACAACTTAGTAAGCATATCCAGGGCAGCATCTGTTTGTTGAAATAAATCAATTGGTATGCTGTCAACTTCTGGAGCCTTGATTTTTGCCAATTCTTTCAGAGCAAGTTTAACTTCCTTTTTCATCACCATAGGCTCTTGCTCAAATGTTATTTCATGAAATTGCTCTGTGTCAGCCAATTCCTTCTGATACAGTGATTCTGTGTACTCCTTCCATCTTCTTTTGATACTTCCTGGATCATTTAACATTCTATTCATATTATCTTTAAGTATTGCCATCCATGGCTTGAATTTGTTTTTCAACTCCTGCAGCTTAAGAAACGCTGAGCGAGTCTGGCCCTTTTGATTTTCTGACTCCAACTCTCTGCACATTTCATTATAGTGTCTTGCTTTGTCATCCCGAGCTGCCTTTTGAAATTTTCTGTTCAGCTCTTTGATTTCTTGGTTTCTTCCTTTAGCTTTGGCTTCTAGGCGCTCTAATGCAATACTCAGAGTCTCATCTGACATCCATCTTGGTCTTTTCTTATTCTTCAGCCTTTGTAATGATCTTTGCACTCTTCATGGACGATTTTCTTGATATCCTCCCAAAGCTCATCTGGTCTACGCTCACTGGTGCTCAAGGCCTCAAACCTGTTCCTGAGATGGTTTTTAAATTCGAGTGGGACAGACTTAAGATCAAATCTTTGTTCCAGTGGACTTGATTTCATTTTCCTCAACTTCAGCTTGAACTTCCATATGTGGTCTGTGATCATATGTGATTGTGGTCTCTGTCCCACAATCAGCACCTGGGCTGGTTTTCACTGCTGATATTGAGCTTCTCCAGCACATCTTTCCACAAATGCAATTGATTTGAAGGGTGGGACTATGCAAATAAAGTATATGAAACCTTAACTAAGGGATTGGTCAATTCTGGTATGTATTAGACTTCTAATACATTAACCCAAATGCATAAGGGGAGACTTCACTACCATTAAGAGAAACTAAAGCAGAACAATGCTTTCATCCCTTTGGGCCTAGGTTCCTTGCACTGAGAACCTCCTAGACCCAAGTGACAGAGTCATGACACCAGGAACGGTTCACAAAAGTGAGAAGCAAAGGCAGAGAAATGGGAGCACAAGAACCTGGAGACCCATGAAAAACAGTACACTGGGCTTCCCAACCTCTGGAGCAAGGCAGCTCCAGTGAGTGTGCTCACCACAGAGGGAGACTTCCTGGAGAACAAGGTGTCTCCAGGAACCTAAAGAAACACTCTGTGACATTTGCCCAAGCAGGGGAGAAGCTGAAGTGCCTCCAGCTGGAGAGGCATACCCGTTGGTACTACCAAAAAGAGGCGGCCTATCCTAATTGAAGAACTGTATCCTGAGTTGTTTCTGAGGTTGAACTGTTACCTCCTTTAAAAACTCTATAATCATGGGTCTGTTCTGTGATTTCTGTTTGGCTATGAAGTGAATCAATAAACCCAGCACAGACAACATCCAGGAGGATAACAGGCTGGAGAATGGAGGCATGTCTGAGTTTTCCTCATAGGAACCAGCCCTGGACTGCTGTTCTTGATTCGCCTTCCTCTTGTGAATAAGAGGTCATCTTGCCTTCTCTGCCACTCCATCTTCATCACAGGACTGACTACTGGGCCCAGGAGTCAGATCTTAGCATAACACACAGAAAGTTATTAAATCCAAAGGCATGCAATGACTTTTTTAAAAATGCTATGATAAATTACAAGGCAACAAGTCACCAAGAAAATTTGGCTATGGCAATCCTGAAATACAGGCCTGCCTGAGTCATTCTAGCTCAATCAAATGAGTGAGAAGGCAAAGAGATGGGCCCAGGAATTGGGCTGTTAATGTGCTGGGCACCACATCCTGTAATGGGGTGGAGAGGACAACACTGCTCTGAAGGAGGCACACCCTGAAAAGTACACTGGTGGAAGGTACATGACAAACTAGGCACCAAGTGGTAGGGATCACCCCAGCAGAGGCTTTGTCAACTGTAGCCGCAGTGCTGCATGGCAGACTCTCCTTCAGCCCTGCCAACACGAGGAAGCCAGCCTATACAATCTCCCCACTCGTAGTGCTACCCTAAGTCAACATCTAATCAAACTCAAACTCAATGTCACTGAGTCAGAACCCACTCACAACTGACACTCCATTAGTTTTCCAAAGCTATAAATCACACAAGAGATGGCTCATCTTTCACCGGAGATACAACTGATGGATTTAAATCACCAGAAAGCTGTGGCCTTTGGTTACCACCACAACTCCCTTCAGATGCCGCCACCAGACCTCTATCAACTTGTATGGTGGGCACCTCACCTTTCCTAAACATATCCCATGGATGAGCGTCACTTCCCAGGCATGGCTGCTTGGATCATCTCTGTGTCAAAATTTCCCCAGGGAGGGTGAAGTTTCACCTTCTACTGCTGCCTTTTCAGCTCCTCATATACTAGGAAACATAGATAATTATATATAACCACTTCCACAGAACCTCCAGCAACATTTTTGCATCAGGGTCAAGCATAAATCTCAAAATGAAATGAAACAATCCTCAGAGCTGAACTTTAGACTTGTGGCCCACAGGTAAGATATGGCACTCAAGAAGTCAAGGACCTGATTAATGGTGGGGTGGAGTCCAAGCAGCAATCTTAGTTCAATGTCCTTTTCTCTTGTCAACAATACTACCTATAACACAAACCCGTGGTGACTCTTGAGAGCCTACTTTTGGTTACCATATTTCTCCAAAGCTAGAGATGGGTATTTTACTTGGAGGAGCCGCAGCCTGTATTCTGTGGTGCTCCATATGGACTGAAGACCTAAAGAAGTTTTCAAAGACTGATTTTTAAGTTCACAGTCCATGTTTGGGATGGTGTAGACTTATCTCTTCAGACTTTCTTCCAAGAGCAGCTTTAGGAGAAACAGAGATAATCTAGAGGTCAGGCTGTGTTCTTCACCATTTGGTGAATTTATTCACTCAACAACCTGGCCCAAACGATTTAAGTAATATTTCCTGCCTCCAAAACAAAACATGCTCACTGCCATCCTGTTAAAATTATAGGGGAAAGATTGGGAAATGCTACATATGACCTCACAAGGTGCCATTCTTATGTCACTACCTCTAAGGAAAAAGCAAGCAGCCACTCTGAGGGGACATGTGAGCACTGGAGGGGCAGTGAAGCTCCCTTCACTCTCCTCAGTGACCAGTCTACGTTCCTCTGCATTTTTAGTTCCCTTCCCTTTAAATGCAGGCATGTATGTATGTATGTGTGTGCACGCACGGTTATCTTCACACATCACCCTCCACTATAGCTGGTAGATTTTAATCAGCTGGCAGCAGACATGTTCTGTACTATGCTACCAGGGCTCCCTAAGAATACAGAAAACAAACAGTAAAAATATAATGCTCCAGAAGACACAGGTGGCTGTTGAGAATCAATGGCTGCTTTTCCACTCCCCTAGTGCTCAGACTTCCCCCAACCTCAAAGACCACAGCTAAGATCCTTCCTTTTAAACAAAGCTGAACACCATCAAAGGATAGGTCAAAACACTGCTAAACAGTTTCGATCACTAACCCTTCACTTAAAGATATACCATGGGGGGCTCTGGTGGCTTAATAGTAAGGAGTTGCTCTGCCAACCCAAAAGCACATGGTTTGAGTCCATCAGCTGCTCTGAGAGCCCCCCCAAAAAAACCCCAAACTAAAAAACCTATGAGCTATAAACATGTTTTCCCCATAAATAAAAAAAAAGAGTAAAGTAAAATTTTAAAAACAGTACTCAAAACACCAAACCCACTATTTAAACTCCTTCCATTAGAAATAACTAAGTGAGGGCGCTCTGGTGGTCTAGTGGCAAGAAGTTGCATTGCAATCCCAGAGGTATGCAGTTCCAATCCACCAGATGCTCTGCTCAAAAAGGAGGGACAATCTCCTCCTAGACCAGTCAGATCTGATTTGACGCTGTATACACACACACACTCTTAAAAAAGAAATAACTAAGTTGCATGAATAAATATCAAAATATATTTAAAACATAACTGACCCTTGAGAAGTGAGCACATCAGACTTTGTGCACTAGTTCACTTAGAGAAAATGGGAGGATTGCTCTTCACAGCAACATTGCCTGGGCAGAAGAGTGGGAGGAGGGGGATTCCAAAGATTCTACCTGCCAGCTCTTGAGGCAAGGTAGGCTGACCTAGTCTAAGCTACTGCTCCAGCACTTAAAAAGGCTCTCCCTACTAGCTTCCTGTAGAGGGGTGCTCTAGGGAGAGCCATGTTCAAAGCATAAAGAGACAACCAGAAAGGGGTGGTGCTCAGCTTAACAACAACGAAGATACAGGTTTTAGGAGGCACGCTATGAAAATCCACAGACCAAGAGGAGCTATCTACCAGGCAGAGCAGAAAGCAGAAGGCATGGCAGCCATTCATCTGCAGGCCCAACAAGGAAACCCAACTGGATGATCCCCAAAAGTTCTGCTGTGCCCTCCTTAGCAGGGCCAGCACAGGACAACACACCAAGAGGCTGAAGATCAGATCACTTGGGCAGGCCCAGGTTTCCCCTCTACAGTTTGCATCCACCACCCAGGCTCGTGAGAATTCATCACTTCTCATTGGCTGTTTCAGCGTTAACATGAGTAATTAAGCACTGACAGTATTTTTCTGGCATAAATAAAAATATGATGTGTATTTTTATTTAAGCATGAATACAAATCTGCGGTTTCTTTGATACTGTTGAAACCCAATTGAGAATGAGTTTTCCTTCTGAGGAGCTGGCACTACTGACAGGTGTTTTTGGTGTGTTTTTTGTTTTTGTTTTTATTTTTTTCCCACTACTGACAGTTTTTTAAAAAAGGTCTCGTCTCAAATGTGCTTGAGGGTAAAAAACTAGCATGCAGAGTCCAGACTAGAAACAGCAGAGAAGAAAATATGCAGGAGACTAGACATGAACCAGTTTAAGGAACACAAGGGAGAAAATGAAAGGATGAGACTCAAAGCATGGTTGACACTAGGAGTGCTAGGGAGTGTCCATGGTAGTAGAGGGACAGGCTGTCCTCTGTGAGGCTACCTGGGCAGTAGGGCAGCAGAGAGGCCACTTTTAGCACTGCTGGACTCTATCGTCTTTATCACAGATTTAACTCTGCCAATAAGGCAATTTTAAAATCAAAGCTTTTCTTAAAAAAAAATTAATAATGCACAGAGCAAATTAACAACCAACTGCAAATTATAAAACCAAATTTTAAAAAGTTTTATCTAAAATTTCAACAATAAAATAAAAATACAAATTATAAAATGGGCAAAACACCTGAGTAAACATTTCATCAAACAAGACACTCAAATAGCAACCGAACATATGAAAAACTTCACGGCATCATTAATCATCAGGGTCCCACAAATCAAAACTATAATAAGATTTCATTCCACTACAGTGTTGTTGCTGTGTGCCATTAAGTCGAATCTGACTCACAGCTGACCTTCCAGTGGGTTTTCAGAGAAAATCTCATGGGAAGAGACTGCTCATCCTTCTCCAATAGAGCAGCTGACAGATTTGAACTGCACACTTTTGGGATTACAGTGCAGCTTCTTACCATAAACAAAACACCCTCTATGTTAGCAAAGAGGGGAAAATTAAAACACTAATATATGGCTGTTGGGGATGCAAAATAATAAGACTGTTGTTAAAAACAGTGCAGCAATTCAATAGAACTATCAGATGAGTCCACTTCCACTTCCAGGTATTCATCAAATATTTGAAAGCAGACATACGTACAATATCACACACTATAGCACTCTCCAAAGTAGCCAAGAGACTGAAATGCCAATCAATATATAGATGAGTGGATAAGCAAAATGTGGCAGACACATACAGAGAAATACTACTCAGCCAGCAGGAATATGTCTTGATATACATTTACTGTATGGATAGTGTGATATTATACTGAGGCAAAGTAAGTTTATTACAAAAGAATAAATACTGAATGATCTCACTTACAATAATAATTTCTTTTAAAAGCTTATTATAGCTTACCAAGGGCAAGCTAGATCTCTGATGGTCTAGTAGTGTCTAGTAGTGGTCTAGTGCTGCTATCCAAAGGTTGAGTTTGAACCCACCAGCTGTTCCCTGGAAGAAGAATGGGCAATCTCTTCCTGTGTGATTAACTGCTGGAGAGTCAGATACAGGTTGGTTCTGCTCCAAGGCACACAACAACAGCAACCAAGGGCAGAAAGGAGGTAGGAAATGAAGTCGATAGTTAAAAGAGTAAAACGCCTAAGCACAGGGTTGCACAGCCAACAACTATTAAGTGCTGTCAATAACGTATACATGTCAAAAGTCGAACTGGCAAATATTGTACGATAGATACATTTAGAATTATGATCAAAAAAAGAAAAGTAGGTGCTGAAGCTGCTTCCAGAAAACAAACAATTCACAGGATTTGGAGTCTTGGTCTAGAGGTTTAAGGTTATAGTTTCACAGGACATATCAGCAAATAGGCCTATTAGTGTGGTGGGTTTTCTGTTCTCTTCAAATATTTGTTCTCCTCTCCCTCCTTTCTCGTTCGTTGGTTTTCATCTTTTAGCTTGATTCTGTATGTGAACTGTTTCTTACCTGTTATTGTTGTTAAGTGCTATTGGGTCAACTCTGACTCACAGTAACCCTAAGAACAACAAATATGAATCTTGTCCCATTTTGTGCTTTTCTTACCATCTTTGATATACATGAACCCATTGTTACAATTACTGTAGCAATTCACCTTGTGGAGGGTCCTGTCTCTCTTTTGCTGACGACCCTCTACCTTTTCAAGTGTGACATCTTTTTCCAAAGACTGGTATTCTTAATAACACACCAAGAGTATGTGAAACAAAGTATCACCATCCTTACCTCTAAGAAACAAGCTAATTGCACTTTCTCCAAGATTTATCTGTTGGTTCTTTTCACAGTTCACAGGATATTTACTACTTTTCGCCAACATCACAACTCAAAGACATCAATTGTTCTGTCATTGCTCACTGTCCAAATTTTAAGTGCTTTAAGAAATAACTGAAAAGACCATGTTTTGAATCAGGTGCACCTTCGTCTTTAAATTGCTATCGTAGACCCTTAACACCTGGAGAGGTCCTTGAGAGCAAATTTTCCTAATGCAATATGTGTTTTTGATTTCTTTATTGCTGGCAACAAGAGTGTTGATTGTGCAAGGAACTCATGCAATATTATTCAAAATGGTTGACTCTGGAGAACATTATGCTGAGTGAAATATCCCAGTCACAAAAGGACAAATATTACATGATGCC
>NW_006399861.1:9750116-9787594 GCF_000299155.1 Elephantulus edwardii
TAATGGATTTCCATTAAAAAAAAAAAAAAAAAGAGTGTTGATTGTGGATCCAAGCAAGATGAAATCATTGACAACGCAATCTTTTCTCTATCAACCATGATACTGCCACCAACCCAGTGGTTAAGGATTTGAGTCTTCTTAATGTTGCGATGTAATTCATTTTGAGGACTATATTGTTGTTATTGTAGTTGTTACGTACTCTCAAGTCAGAACCAACTCATAGCTGACGCTCTAGTGGTTTTCAGAAAATGGTTACGGTATGGGAGAATGTCCATTTTTCTCCTATGGAGCAGCGGGTGGATTTGAACTATATTTCTCTGAGTTAGCAGCACAACTCTACCACTAAGCCACCAGAGTCCTTGTATATCAGTGGTCTTATATCATAGTTCTACTTTTGTAACTGACTTATGTCACTCAGCATAATTTGTTCTCCCTTAATACATACTGCTGTGTAGTACTTCACACATTGTTTCTTAGTGATGCACAGTATTCATTGTGTGAATGTACCAGTTTATCTATTTTTCTACTCAGGGCTATAGGGGTTCGTCCCAAATTTTTCCTATTTTAAATACTGCTGCAATAAATGGGTGTGAGTTTATCAGTTAATGTTATATAGCCCTTATTTCTTTGTAGTATATACCTAGTAACTGAGGTTGCTGGATAAATCGTACTTCTATTCCCAACTCAAAGGCAGGGCCAAATAGTATTCATAGTGGTTATACCATTTTACATTCTCATCAGCAATTTACAAGCATTCAATCTCTCCACATTCTTACCAGTATTTGTTGTGTAATGTCTAATTGAATACTGCTATTTTTCTAGGGATGAGATGATTTGTCATTGTTCTTTCGATTTGCTTCTGACAGGTAACGATCTTGAGTGTTTATGTGTTCACTGCCCATCTGAAGGGCTTCTTTGGGGAAATGTCTATTCAGGCCATTCCTCTGCCCAGTTTGTAATTAGGTTGTCAGATGTGTCGCTGCCAAATAGGTTTTCCCATTCTGCAGATTCTCTTTTTGCTCTTCCATAGAATTCTTTACACGAAGATGTAATTTTTAAGATGTCCTAATCTATAATTTATCCTGTTTGTTATAGTTGAGAATGTATTTTAAAACATAGCTTAAAGCCACTAACTTAGCTCTAATTTTTTTCTTTCATGATCTATATAGTTTTGGGGTTTACTCCCAAGATCTTTGGTCCAACTTTAGTATTACGTATATTGTCAAGTATGGGTCTAATGTCCATTTTCTACAGGTAGATATCCAATTTTGCCAGCACCATTTGTTAAAGAAACCGTCCTTTCCTCAGTTAATGGATCTCATCTCTTTGGTCAAAGACAATAGGTAGGTCAAGTTATTCACAGGTAGATGAATATCCTTCTGAAGTCTCCATTTTCTTCCACTGGTCAATGTAGCTGTCACTGTACCAGCACACTGGAACTACTGTGGCTGGGTGGCAGGTCTTGAAATCAAGGAATGTGAGGAATCCTGTTCTTCTTCAGTACCTCTTTGCTTACCCAGGGCCTTTTCCCCTTCCACATGAAGCTGGGATATCTTTTAAAAAAGTGACGATATCTAGGGACTGCACAGTATTTATGGAATGCTTTTGTTAATACTGTCATTTTCAAATTGTTAAGTGTTTCAATCTAATAAATTTTTCAATTTATGTCTCTTTGTATTTTGATTTGTTAAACACTGTAGAGTCAGAACCAACCCATAGCTGACCTTCAACAGTAAATCATTCTATAGGACAGTGCCCATTTTTCTCTGGTGAACAGCTGATGGACTCAAATCGCATGTCTTCGCGCTAGCAGCCCAACACTTTACCACTAAGCCACCAGCACTACTTCTTTTCCTGCAATAGTGTTGCATAGTTTTCTCTGCACAAGTCTTTTGTGCCTCTAGTTAGATTTCTTTCTAATATTATTTCTTTTTATGGGTGGCTATAGTAAATGGCACTGTTTTCCTTATTTCCTTTCTAGAGTTTTCTTTATTACTGTAGAGAAACTTGATTTATACACTGATATGTGCTGTCAGGTCACTTGCGACCCTATGTACAACAGCTCTGAACTCTGCTCTATCTTGAGCCAACCTTGTCTCTAGCACACATACCCCCATTACCTCCGTGACTGAGCAAATCCATCTCATTGTGGGACTTCCTCTCTCGCATTGTCCCTCCACTCTTCCAAACATGATGTCCTGCTCCAAGGACTGTTTCCTCCTTGCAACATGCCCAAAACATATAAGATGGAGCTTCAGAATCTTTGCCCCACCTCAAAAAAACAAAACAAAACAAAAACAACCCACACCAAGCCCAGAACAAAAATCCTTACCTCCAAGGATTTTTCTTCTTCTATCATCCTTAGTCACTGTCCAGCTCTCTGATGCAAAGACCATTGATGGATCAGACGCATTTTAGTCTCAAGACTGACATTGTTGCTCTTCAGTATTTTGGTGAGGTCCCTGGCAGCAGACTTTCCAAATAAAATTCATCTTTTGATTTCCTGGCTGCTGGTACCAAGAGTGTTGACTCTGGAGCCAAGGAAACTGAAGCTGTTAACAATCTCAATTTCTTCATCATCTGTCATGATGCTGTCAGTCAGCCCAGTGGTGAGAATCTTTGTTTTCTTGATGTTGAGCTTCAATCCATATTGAAGACTACAGTCACTGACCTCCTGCAGCAAATGCCTCAGGCTCTCTTCAGTTCTGGCAAGCATGGCTGTCTCATCTGCGTAATGCAGGTTGTTGATGAGTCTTCCTTCAATCCTCACATCACATTCCTCCTCACAGAGCCCAGCCTCCCTGATGATCTGTTCCACATATACATTGTAAATGTATGGAAACAGAATACATCTATGGGGTACACTTTTCCCAATTTTGAACCATGCGGTGTTTCTTTGCTCTGTTCTACCTCCTGGTCTGAGTACATGTTTTGCATAAGCACAATCAAGTGTTCTGGGATTCCCATTCTTCTCAGAGCCAGCCACAGTTTGTAATGATCCACAGTCATATCCACACAGCCTTTGTTTGCATAGTCAATGAAACACAGAAATCCTTCTGGTACTCTATGCTTTCAGCCAAGATCCATCTAATATTAGCCGTATTATCCCTAGTACAACGGCTTCTTCTAAACCCAGCCTGCACATCTGGCAGTTCTCTGCTGACATGCTGTTCCAGTCGTTTCGAGGTAACTTTCAGGAGAATTTTGCTTGCATGTGATATTAATTATATTTTTCAATAATTTAAGTAGTGATAAAGGGCAACTAAGTCTGGTTCCCATCATAAGGGGAATGCTGTCAATGGAGTAGTATCTGCTAATAGTGTGTGTGTACACACACACATTTCAATTTTGCTAGGAATTTCCATTCTATTCTTTTTTTTCCCCCCATTCTATTCTTGATGGTTTGTTTTTGTTGGTTTTTTTTTTTTCAGGAAAGAATGTTAAATGTTGTCAGATGTCTTTTCTGTATAAACTCAAATTATCATATGACTCTTATTTTAATTGATGTAGTGAATTACATGGAATTATTCTTCCTAACGTTAATCATCTTTGTACACTTGGTATGGATTCTACTTTTTCAGGAGGATATTTTGTTATGTTGCTAAATTAAACTGACTAGGATTTTGTTGAGATTGTTGTATCTACATTCATGAGCGATACTGGTAGCGATACTGGTATCTAATTATTTAGTGGTGTTTTTCCCATCTTTGGTATAAGTTATACCTGCTTCATAAAGTAAGTCTGACAGGAAGAGAACTGGTGTTAGCCATCGATGAATGTATGGCAGAATTCACCAGGGAACCCATATAAACCAGGTCTTTGTTTGACAGGGAGTGTTTTTATGAACTGTTCAACTTTTATAATGAGTCTATTCAAACTTTTTACTTCTGTGTTTCTTTAGCCAGGTAGTACATTTCTAAAAAAACTGTCCATGTCCTAAGTTTTCTAAATTTGTTACAGTTCTTCACAGCATTGTATAGCTGATCCTGTGCGGATGTTACTCTTTTCATTCTTTGAGTTACTCATTTCTACTTTTTCTTTGTGAGATTTTGCAGAGTCTTACTGATTTTATTCATCTTCTCGATGGACCAGCTTCTAATCTAGTTAATTCTACTGCCTATTTCCTATGTCATTAATTTGTTCTTATATTTTCTTCTGAAGACTGCAGATTTTGCTTGCTATTTTAGCCCTAGCTGCTATAGATGCTAAACTAAAATGTTGATTTGGGGGTCTCTGTTTTGTGTTAAGTGTTAATTTCTAAAAATTGGCCTTTGAGTACTGCTTTCACTGGGTCCCAAATATTTAGATATTTTCATTCTCACTTGCTTAAAGAAAAGTCTTAATTTCTTTTTTTTTCTACTTTCTAATAGTATTCAAGCAAGGTGTTACTTTCCATGTACCAGATTTCCTGCCCCCCTTGATCTGTTATTGATGTCTAATTCCATAGCAGTGCAATCAATTGTATTTAGATTTTCTGTATCTTCACTGAGTTTCTTTCCAGTTGTTCTGTCCTTTATTTAAAGTGGTGTACTGGCATCTACTATTACTGTAAAGTTGCTGGTTTCTTGTTTAAATCTGTAAAAGACTGCTATATGTATTTTGCAGCTGTCACTGGGCATGTAAATATTAATTATAATTATGTCCTCTTGTCCAAATGATCCTTTATCAAGTAATGACCTCTGTTATTTCTTACACTACCAGTTTTTGTTTTGAAGTCTATTTTATCAGAAATTAATACGATTTTCTTGCTCTATTTTGACTGCCTTTTGGTTTTTTCCTTTGATTTTTAGGCTGGTCTTTGTGTCAAAGACACAAAGTATACTGATGGATCAAGTTTTCTTACCCACTTTACTCTTTTTCTGACTCCGACGAACTTCATTTTATTCACATTGAACTTGAATTTGTATACTAGCAAATAATGGTCTGTTGAATAGTATACCCCTGGTCTTGTTGTTATTATATGCCAATGAGTTGCCTGTGACTCATAGCAACCCTATGTTAGGCCTTGTTAGGATGATACTGAGATTCTCCATCTTTTTATAGATATTGTTGATTTGATTTCTACATATTCCGCTCAGAGAGTTCCAACTGTATAGTCATCATTTTTGCTTAAAGTATTTGTACTACATCATTGGTCTCACAAATTCTATTATGCAATCTCCACTATCATTTCTATCACCAAAGTCATATTTTCTTTTTACTGATCCTCCAACTTTTTAATTCCAATCACCGGTAAATTTGATCAATTTCAAATTGCAGACGTTGGTAGAAACCTGTAATGTCTTTATCTTTGGCTTTAGTAGTTGTTAGACAAATCTGAACAGTAGTTGTATTAGGTGGTCTTCCTTGTATTCATGTGGACATTATCCTATCACTAATTACCGTGTACTATAATCACATTGGAAGCAGGAGTGGCATCCAATTCCTAAAGAACATGCCTCCGGAAACTCTACGAACTTTGAGATAAATGTTGATAGTTATAGAAAGGCTTCAGGCCTTCTGTTCATAGGGTTGCTTATGAGATGTGCTTGACTTGAAGGCAATCAACAATTAAACTGTAGGAAGTGCTGATGCTGCAATCCCAAAGGCCTGTGGGTTAAATATACCAACTGCGGCGAGCTCTGGTGGCCTAGTGGTAAGAAGCTGCACTGCAATCCCAGAGGTGTGCGGTTCAAATCCAGATGCTTTGCTGGAAAAGGAGGAACCATCTCCTCCTGTACCAGTCAAATCTGATTTGACGGTACACACACACACACACACACACACACACACACACACAATAATAAAAAAAAAAAGATTTTTTAAAAAAAAAAGTCTACCAGCTGCTTTGCAAGAGAAGGATAGGCATTTCCTCCCTTGTGTTTTTCTGCCTCGGAAAACCTGCTGGAGGGTTAGCTATATAGGTCACTTCCTACTTTGACAGCATACAACAATTACATTGTAGGGAGCCCTGGTGGCTTACAGCTATGAAGCTGTGCTGCAATCCCAAAGGCATGCTGTTCAAATCTACCAGCTGCTGCTCTGCAGGAGGATGGGCAATCTCTTCCTGTGTGATTTACTGCCTCTGAAAACCTGCTGGAATATCAGCTATGAGTTGGTTCTGCCTCAATGGCACATAACCACAACTACATTTTACTTTAGGATCAATCTTGAAACGTTTTATCTAATGATAAATGCATTGTTATTCCTGTTCAATTTGTCATTCCCAGCAGAGTAGACTATGTAATTGTCTAATTGAAAATGTTGTTTGGTGTTGGGGTTTTTAAAAATTAATTTTAATAAAGTTTACAGAGACTTAAGAGTTTCCATTCATTCATTGTTGCATTTTTCTCCCTGACTACCACCTTGCCCCCAATTCACTCTTCTCTTTGAAAAGTAAAAGAATATTTTTTCATTGTTATACAATTCCTCCCCCCGAGTCCACTCCACTGTGCAGCCTTCCTTCTGGACTCTGAGCTCACTTCAGTTCACTAATGCCTAGAGATTTTAATCCTATGAATATGCATTCTACTCCAATTATGACAACTTCCAATTTTCCTAGATTCATCTTTTGTACATTCCACATTCTAATTAACAAATGTATACAGTTGTTTCCTCTTTCTCATTGTGCTGCACTGTAGCAGCAAGTCACATTACTGAAAGGTTTACTCTATCTTTATCTTTAAAATTTACTCTCTTGTGATAAAAGAGCTCTTTCCCAGTATTATTTTGAGTGTCCTCCAGCCTGAGGGGCTACTCTTCTACAACTTTATCAGAGTATGCTCTACTGCTCATGAGGTATTGACAGATCAGTTTTTCCAGTAGACTGCCACATTCTTCTCTCTAGTCTGTCTTGCTCTGGAAACTCTGCTGAAACCTGTTCAGCATGAACGACCCTGCTGGCTATTTGTTTTTTATTACTGAGTGAAAGTTTACAAATCACATTGCATTTTCATTTAATTATTCATAGACACTTTATAACATTAATTAAAATTAATTTCTATAATTAATCACAAGGCCTAATCAAATCTTGGGGAACTCTGGTAGCCTACTATAAGGACTTGTGCTGCTGACTCTCCAGCACAAAACCCCCAACAAACCCTTACTGTACACTGCCTTACCTTGCTGGTTCTTCCCAGTGACATATTTTCTGGCATCACTGTAATATCTAAGACATCAGAGTATGACAAACTGATGGACAAGTGATAATGCAGATAAAAAGTGATAAAGTAGATAATCTCTAACTTCAAGTATGATTTAAGACAACTTAGATGGTCCCATAATATGTTATGCCTGAGAAAAAGAAAAAAATCTATCTGGAGGGAGCTCTGATGGCCTAAAGGCAAGAAGCTGCACTGCAATCCCAGAGGTATGTGGTTCAAATCCACCAGATGCTCTGCTGGAGAAGGAGGGACAATCTCCTCCTGTACCAGTCAGATCTGATTTGACAGTAGTGCACATAAAATATAATAAATAAAAATAATTTTAAAAAAATCTATCAGGATATAAGATTCTGAAACCTAAGTTTTACACTACAGAAAATCTTGCAGCACTGTTTTCAGAAACCTCTGAAATCCATTACATGGCAAAGACCACTTACACAAGCCTTTTCTGAACATTCCATTTGTCTCTGGACCAGCAGAACATACTACAGATTTCATCATACAGAAAGCCAGATCTTAACAGTTCTAAGATCAACATGGCTCCCAGGCTACAAAGAAAACTGTCAGGACCTCAGCTAGATCCTTCATAATGAGCACCAAAGTCCATATCAAAGGTGAACTATTAATTAAAAGATAACTTGGTAGCTACTAATATTCATGTAACCATATGAGATTGTTCAAGCTAACGCTTTCTCCAAAAGGCCCAATGAAAACAGCTGACCTTTGAAAAGACCTCAAGTTAAAGAAAAGACTAAATAATATAAAGTTAATATTATTTAATACTAAATTAAATAATATAAAAACTCAATTTTCATAAGTTGTACATTTTACCTCTTAGTTTAGTGGTGGGTGTCTAGGTACTTAAAAGCTTTTAAGAAGCGACTTAAGTATTGGTCTCTTCAAGAAGTCAAGAAGCTGAAGAGAAAGCAAAATATTATAATGAAGTGTGCAAAGATCTAGAATGAGAAAATCAAAAGGGCCAAACTTGCTCGGCATTTCTTAAGCTGAAGGAACTGAAGAACATTCAAGCCTCGAGTTGCAATACTTAAGGATGGTTTGGCAGAATTTTTAACAATCCAGGAAGCATTAAAAGAAGTTAGAAGGAGTACCAAAAGGAATTGCCTGACACAGAAGAATTTCATGAAACATGATCAACAGGCAATGGTGATGAAAGAGGAAGTTCAAACTATTTTGAGGGAACTGACAAAAAACAAGGAACCAGGAATTGATGGCATTCCAAGTGACATATTTTAACAAACATATGCTGTCCTGCACATGCTCACCAGGTTGTGCCAAGAAATCCAGGACAACTACCTAGCCAATTGACCAGAAGAGATCCATATTTATTCCTATCCCCGCCCGCCTCTACCCCCCCACCTCTGCCAAAAAAGGTGATCTGATAAGAGTGGTAATTAGTAAACGATATCACACACAAGCAAAATCCTGCTGAAGATTTTCCCGAAATGACTGGAAAAGAAATACAAGCTGAATTTAGAAGAGGCTGTGACACTAGAGATGTTATCACCAATGTCAGATGGATCTTGGCAGAAAGCCAAGAGTTCCAGAAGAATGTCTCTCTGTGCTTCATTGACTATGCAAAGGCATTTGACTGTGTAGATCACAACCAATTATGGTTAACCTTGAGAAGAATGGGAATCCAAGAACACTTGATTGTGCTCATGAAAAACCTATACTTGGACCCAGTCCAAGTCCAACCTTGGACAGTTGTCAGAACAGAGCAACACTGCATGGTTCAAAATTAGGGAGGAAATTTGTCAGGGACACATCCTTTCTCCATACCTTTTCAATCTATACACAGAACAGATCATTTGAGAGGCTGGACTTTATTAGGAAGAGAGTGGCATCAGGATTGAAGGAAGACTTGTCAACAACCTATGTAGATACAACCTTGCTTACTGAAACTGAGAAGGACCTAAAGCATTTGCTACAGAAGGACAAGAACTGTAGTCTTCAACATGGACTGAATCTAAACATCAAGAAGACAAAAATTCTCATCACTGGATCAAACGACAGCATGGAGATCAAATGGCAGATGAATGGAGAAGAGACTGAGGTTGTTAACAGTTCAGCTTGCTTGACTCCACAATCAACACTCTTAACACCAACAGTTAGGAAATCAAAAGACGAATTACATTGGGAAAGTCAGGGACCTCTCCAGAGTGCTGAGAAGCAATGTCGTCAATCTAAAGACTAAGATGCTCCTGATCTGGGCCATGGTCCCTGCAATTACATGCTATGCATCAGGGAGCTGAACAAGGGCTAAGGCTGACAGAAAAAGAATCAATGCCTTTGAGTTGTGGAATGGGAGAAGAGTATTGAATATACCATGGACTGCCAGTAGAATAAATAGGCAAGTCTTGGAGAAGGTGAAACCAAGTTTCTCCTTGGAGGCAAGGATTTTGAAGCTCTGTCTCACATACTTTGGGTACACGGCCAGGAGAGACCAGTCCATTTAGAAGGACGTCATGCTCGGAAGGGTGGAGGGCAAGCACAAGAAAGGAAGACCCTGGATGAGATGGACTGATACAGTAACTGGGGCGATGGGATTAGGTGTGTCAGAGTCAGAAAGACTGGCTCAGGATAGGGCAGGCTTCAGAGCTGTTGTGCACAGCGCTGCTATAAGTCATACATAACTTGACGGCACATAACAAAACATATTTGGAACAAAAGAGGAAACAAGGAAACCAAAGACTCAAATTAGAAAGTAGGACTAATAGCCCAAATGAACCAATGCTCAATGCATCCTGAGATGGAAAGAACTAGACGGAGCTCAGCTATCACTACCAACCATTCTAACTAGGGACACAACAGTTCAATCTAGTAAAACCCAATGTTGTACAGTCATTTCTAACTTATACAGCAATCCTCCATGGTGTTTTCAAGTCTGTACTCAGGCTGGCAAGGAATGATTAGTGGGTTCAAACAGTGGACCTTTGTTTAGTAGTTCAACACATCACATACTATGATACCAAGGTTCCTTTAGCATTTGAAAAAAAGTGTGGAACAGACCCTCAAATTCCTTCAAAAAGTATTAATAATAATAAACCCAAACCTACCAAACCCGTTACTACTGGAGCACTCTCTGAGACTACTGCCCTGAGGTACTCTGTAAACCTTTTTTAACTGAAACTAACCCTTGATGTCAGCATCTTTATTTTGTGAACTAGTAATAGATGGTCTCTAGTAACTAGTAGTAGATGGTAATAGAATACTACCCATGAGGACACTATGCTCCTTTTAAAAACCATCTACTTGAGACTGAAAGTCAACTATTGCAAACTATTGATAAAAAAAACAAACAAATCAACAAAAATGAGAATGTAAGAAGGCAGGCAATCTAGGTTAATGGAAATTGGAAAACCTAGTGGAAATGGAGCTCAGGTAGAATAGTGGATAAGGAGTTGTACCACCAACATAAAGGCACACAATTCGAATCCACCAGCTGCTTTAAGAAAGAAAGATAGACAATCCCCACCCATGCCTCTGAAAACCCACTAGAGGGTCTGTTATGAGTCAGTTTTGACTCTATAGCAGTAACAACAGCAGTGGAAATGGAACAATCACACGAGAATAATGAAAATAGTTTTGTACTGTGAAAAATGTAACCAATGTGCATGAACAGTTAGCTTGTGTAGCAATTGACTACTGAATGGGTACCTCAGGTATATACATACATACACAGACACACACCCTCACACCTGTCATGTCTAACCATTGTAAACACAATTCAGTATCATTTAAAAAATTAGTGACAAGCCCATAATTCTCCCAACAGTCCCCTAAATGTGGCTAAGGGGGCTGGGAAGCTCTGAGATCTGCCCCTCTACCATATCACAGTGGTTCCAAGTCTTACTCTTGCCTGGCCAATCTTACATCAAGACACAGTGTGAACACCTATACACTTATAAATATTCATTAGTCAAAAGATGCCAAGATAACATTCTGTCACCACACATTCTCTGAGCATGGTTTATCAGACGAAACTATGTGAACCCAAAGAAGAAACACAAAGAAATATGCAAGCAATTTAGTTTCAAATATAGGAGGAAACATGAAGACACTTATCTAAAATGTCATTTATACAGAAATGATATTAAGGCATTTAAGACAGAAAAGTTCCTTTTGGGGATTGCTAGGCTATAAAAGCCACAAGAATATGCACTCTTTTGTACAAGTTTTCTTCTCTGTCAAGTCTGAATCCTAAAGCAGCCCTCAGTGATATTCTGGAACTAGCACAAGTGCCACTCAGATCTTCATGAGATAAAACGACATCTAGGCCAGTGACCAAACGTCCTGAGGTCACTGGATTCCAAGCACAGCAGAGAAGCACCTCCAGAGGACGCTGTTCCTGGTGAATCAGTCTGGACAGCCAGGCTTCTTTGGATGTGCATGCACTTGGCACTTCTGGGTGTTCCATTGGCTTCTTGGACACATATACTTACCTAAAAGTCAAGGAAAATCCAGAGCCACACAGCAAATATAAGACGACAGAGTCCCAGCAAGTCTTACCTTATGCACACTTTTGGGGTTTTCCAACCAAGCGTAATACATTTCCTCGACATAATTTGAACTAGTCCCACTCAAGAAAGGTTCAGCAGCAATTGGTGCAGTGTAGCAGCGAATTTGTTGAAAATTCCTAGTTGCTGCTGGTCCGTTTTGTGAAACTGTCTTAACAGTCTGGAAAGCTGTCAAAGGCCTTAACTTAGCAGCACAAGTCCTTAAATGAAACATTTTTGCTTGAAGCCTCTCACGACCACCTGTACAAAAGAAAAGAGAGAGGAAAAAAAAAAGAGAATCTTAAGGATTTTAATAGATAAGGCTACAGGAGAAAACTTGCTAGACACTGGTTACTTAGGAGATCTATCTGACTTGTACATGTATCTGTACCAGTGTGCCAACTGCATCAGCGCCCAAGTTAATGTTACGAAGAAACCTAGTAGGAACCAACTCACAGCTGACCTTCCAGCAGGTCTTCCAAGGCTACAAATGGCACAGGAGCTCACCATCTTCCTCCCACAGAGCAGCTGGTGGATCTGAACCAGCAGAAAGGCACAACCCCCTATGGACTAGCCCAACAGAGCTGCCTATGTTACACACAACATAGGAAAACAGAGTGAAGGCAAACCAAAACCAAACATTTTAGTAGTTACTATGTGCTGTGCACTAGGCTAGACAAAAATGAAGATGAATAACATAACATCTGCATTTAGTAAATTAAAACATTACTTCAGGAATATTATTATACGATGATAAATGTATAAAGTTCTTTGAGCTTAAACATTTGGGAAAAATTTCTAAAAGACAAAAAATTAATTAAGGATTAATTTCAAAATGAGAAAGACATTTCAATCTACTCATACACTACTGAACACCTGTTGCTGCTGTACTCATGGTATTTTGTAAAATACAAAGAAATTAGAAAAACATTCTGGTTCCTTTCAAACCATTTTACTTCAAGCAGAGGAGGAGAATAGAATATACATAAACAATTATTACAGAGAAAGCACTGAGTGTTGAGAAAGACACAGGAAATTCCACAGACACAGTCACTCCTTCCTGGCTGGAGGGAACAAGGTAGCCAAGGAAGGCTGCAATTTGGAGCAACATCTGGGGACCAAAAGGATTTAAAGACAAAGGGGCAAGAAAGGGCAGGTATCATAAATGAATGAACCAGAGGAGGAAAGCCAGAGACAAAAGAGTGTGATGGAATGGAAGTGGAACATGACGGCGCCGGACCATGGAGAGGTCCAAATGCCACACTTAGCGGACACCTTCCTTCATCCCCCAAGGCCAACACAGAGCCGAAAGCAAGCACATAAGACAGTCGGCTTCTAGAAAAGCTAATCAGTCAATAAACATCTAAGGTAAGTAAGTACGCATGATGACACTTATATAAATCCCATAAACTCACTCTTCAGGCTAGCATTAGCCCTTCCTTCCACTCTACAGCTTTCTCTGAGTTTGCATTTCTTAAATTCCCCCAAGCTTGCCTGTTAACAGAGGAGTTGGGCTCCGAGGAAAGCCTTCGTACTTCCAAGTCCATATCCTTCCTCTACCAGTGCTGCCTCAGCAGAATGGGAGAGGAAGGCTGAAGGTAGATGCTCTCTAAAAGACGGAGGCAAGAGAGGCCTATGAGCAGAGGGCAGGCAATCTGGAAAGAGAAAGAGCAACACTTCTACCATTTACTTACACGAATGAATGCGGTGCCTGATTTTCATGCTGTTGTTGCTGGGTACTTTCAAGTCGCTTGCAAACAATTCAGCTCACTAAGGGGCTTCTTCTTTGTCCCCAACCCTCTACTTTACCAGGCATGATGTCCTTCTCCAAAACAGATGACCAAAGCATGAGTTTCACCACTCCTCCTTCTAAGAACTCTACTGTACTTCTTCCAAGTCAGATTTGCTAATTTTTCTGAAAGGCCACAGTATCCTTTAGTGGTTAAAGGCATCCGTTTTTCTTTGGTCTCGTTATTGACTGTCTAGCTTTCATATACATATGTATTGCTTTTATGTACCACTGGTGGGAGTTGACCCTCCAGCAAGTTTTCAAGGGCCGGTAAATTGAGAAGAAACTGCCCATCTCTCTCCCAAACTGGTAGATTCAAATGGTCCGCCTTTGTGTTGGCGGCACAACTCCTTACCACTAAGCTGCCAGACAACTTCGTAGAAATATGAGCAAATGAAAATGTGACTTGGGCCAGGTTTATCTGAGACTACTTTGAAGCAACATCTTTGCTTTTTTAACATTCTGCAGTCTTTCACAGCAGACCTGGCCAATGGACTGTTGCTTTATTTCCTGATTGCTGCTCTCATGGGCAATGATTATGGACCCAAATAAACTGTATCAAAATAACCATTTTCATAAAAGATGTTTATGTGCCACCACTCTACCCTGACAAATATCAAAGAGTATAAACTGTCTAGAAGGGACTCTGGCAGCCTAGTGGGGAAGGAGTTGCTCAGTCAAACCAGGGCAGGAGGCAATTAGACCCCACTGCTCCACAGAAGACGGTATCTCTCCTCCCATGTGATTTATAGCCTCTGAAAACCCACTGGAGGAGGCTCAGTGATGAGTGAGTTCCAATTAGATGGAAATGAACTGTTGTTCCTGAGACTATGTATGTGATTCCCAGGGGGTCCAGGATGTCAGGTGCAAGCACTTTTACAACTCCAGCAAACTTGTAGAAAGCTCCTCACTCGCAGATCCTAGTTGCCAAAGGGTTGGGCAGGGGCAGTATAAGAGTCAGGAACACCTTAGCTTTGGCCAGTGGGCAAAGGCCACTGAAGAGGGTAAGAGGCACTTAACAGGCATACATAGGGGAACATTCACCAAGAGAATGGTGTATATAGCAAAAGATAAGTGATTGAGGAATGTCTAACGGAAGGGTGATGACTCCACTGACATTGGTTGGCTCAACCTGAGGCACCAAGGACTTTCTCTTCCTAATGAAAGACAGGCACAGGGCCACCAACTCATATAAAGGCTTGCTGGACTGCCCCAGAACAAGAGTCACACTCCTCCAGCAAGTACATTATCTGATAATGTAGAAGGAATCCAAGCTCTGAAACACGCTAAACTGAACCCAAAATCAAGGATTCATCAGAGTATCTGCTACATCATTTCTATGTATACTTCTTGATCACATGGCTGAATAGTGGACTTTCTTCTCTGGCTTTCGTGGGGAAAGACAAAGCAGCAAATAAACCCAATAAACAAAAACTTGCTTCTTAAACATGAACAAGCAGTGGATTTTGGATCTAACTATTAAGGTACAAAAGTTTTGTTACCTGGTCTTTCTCCCCACAGTCTTGTAACTCCCACCAAAATGACTGGGTGGGATGGTGGCTTACTATTTGAAGCGGGGTTCTCTAGAGAAGTTGTTATTGTTGTTTGCCACTGAATGGGAACTGACTCTTTGCTGACCCTATAGCAAGTTTTCAGAGGCAATAAATCACTTGAGAAGAGATTGTCCATCTTTCTCCCATGGAGCAGTTGGTGGATTTGAACTACATGCCTTTGAAACTGCAGCACAGCTTCTCAGCACTAGGTCACCAGAGCACCCTCTGTTGTTGTTGTTAAGTGCCGCTGAGTCGTAGGCGACTCATAGCGACCCTATGAACAAAAGTCCTTGACCCTTGCATGGACTTTCATCCTTTATACAGGCTCATAAGGTTTCCGGAGGCAAACTATTTACAGAAGTGGATGCCACTCCTGCTTCCAAGCTTTAATCGGGGAGCTCCACCAAACACTGTCCACCATGGGTAACCATTATCGCATCTGACACCAGTGTCTCAGTGTTCCGCTTCACAGCAACCACAAGTTAACTCTGTATGGCAAGTGGACACACCAGGACTATACAACCTACAAGAATGTTTGACCGGCAAGCTCTGGTGGCCTAGTGGCAAGAAGCTGTGCTGCAATCCCAGAAGTGCATGGTTCAAATCCACCAGATGCTCTGCTGAAGGAGGAGGGACAATCTCCTACTGTACCAGTCGGATCTGATTTGACACTACACACATAAAAAATAATAAATTTTTTTTAAAAAAAGAATGTTTGACCAAAAACAATTAAGAACTGGCCTGAGGACCACGGATTAGAGTAACCCACCTTTGGCTTGGTAGCATCACTTTCAGTCCACTAGGCCAACTGGTGTCTCTCTCCGTGCTGTTAAGTGCCGTTGAGTCATAGGCGACTCTTAGTGACCCTATGAACGAAAGTCCTCGACCCTCTAGAGAAATAAAACTAGTGAAGTGGGATGAAGAAATTTCGTTCAAGGGAATGGCTTGCTCAGCTGAAAAGGATAGGAACTCCCAAGTCCATAGGGCAGGCAGTCTGCTGACTCACTCACCTGTGAGGATGACAAACCCAGGATTAGTAGGACTGGCAGTAGGCTGCTGACGAGAGGCTGTTAAATCCAGGACTGGCAGGCACAGTCAGGTAGGAGCTCTGTAGCCTCGTCCAAAGAGTTATACCACTAACCTAAAGGTTAGGAGGTCTTTCCTCCTGGACAACGTACAGCCTCAGAAGACCTGCTGAAAGCTCAGCTATGAGTCAGTTTCAGCTCCACAGCAATGAGCCAGAGTTGTTTGGGTTTGTGGGTTGGTGGTTTTTTTGGGTATTATTATTATTATTATTATTTTGTGTGTGCCGTCAAATCGGAACTGACTGGTACAGGAGGAGATTGTCCCTCCTTCTCCAGTAGAGCTTCTGGTGGATTCGAACTGCGTACTTCTGGGACTGCAGTGCAGCTTCTTGCCACTAGGCCACCAGAGCTCCCTTGGGGTTGTATTTTTTTTTTCCTTATTGTTTTTATTTTCTGACTGCGGGTGCAAAGACTGTTGATTGTGCTGGAGTTGTATTTTTCATGTCAGGTAATCTCAAGTCCAAAGAACTAGAGATCATATCAGAACCAAGATCATGGAAAGAGAACTTTGCCAGAGCATCCATATTGGGTACAGGCCACACTCCTACTCTCTTTCAAATCAATGTCTGCTCCCAACAGTTATCCATATGGAAATGGCTGCATTATATCCGATTTGATCAAGGAGATGACCTCATTAAAACGCCAAACCAGAGAACAGACACCCAGGTTGACAGAGAGCCTTAACCACCACATATATTAATAACAATTGTGTGTGTGTAATACCAATAATACAAATAATACTAACAATTTCATAAAACTGAATGGCCTTGGAAACCCTGTAGGGCAGTATGTCCTCTGGGGCTTCCATGAAGCAAAATCAACTTCAGGCATGGTATGATGGCTCTGTTGCTTTGACTTCCACTAGACGTCCTATGCCTTCCTGGTCAGCAGATGAGCTCTTTAACCACTGTGACACCAGGGCTCCCTAGTAGGGAGAGGAATTCTGTCGTCTTTTGGTGCCATCAAACTGACTATGACTCATAGTGATCCCCTCTACAACAGATCTGAACCTTGCCCTATCCCACCCATCATAACCATCTCTGGTATGTTTGAACCCATTTTTATATTCACTCTATCAATCCATCTTCTTCTTTTCCTGTCCCTCCACCTTCCCCAGCAAGATGTCCCTTTTTTTCTAAGGACTAATTCCTCTTGATAACATGCCCAAAGTATGAAGCTTCCCCATCCTGGTTGCATTTCCTCCAAGACAGACGTTTTTTGTTCTTTTGGCAGTCAATGGAATAATCATTACTCTTCTACAACAGCAAAACTAAAAGACCTCAATTCGTCTGTTGTCTTTATTTACTATCCAACTTTCAGATGCACAGCAAGTAAATAAAAAGACCATGATTTGAATCGGGGTTAGCACTCAGAAGAAGTACCTGACAGCACGTTTTCCCAATGCAACACATCTTTTGATTTCTTGACTGCTACTGCCTTGGGTATTGATTGTGTCCAAGTAAAATGAAATCCTTGACAATATCAATCTTTTCTCCAACAATCACAACTATTGGTTCAGTTGTTGCTGTTGTTGTTATGTGCCGTCGAGTTGGTTGCGACTGATAGCGACCCTATATACAACAGCCCTAAACCCTGCTCTATCCTGTGCCAATCTCACTGCCTCTGACACACCCATCCCGATTACCCCAGTCACTGAATTATTCCATCTCACAGAGGGTCTTTCCACTTCTGCGCCATCTCTCCACACTCCCAAGCATGTTGTCCCTCTCCAAGGACCTCTCCTTCCATACAACATGTCCAAAGTATGTCAGACAAAGCTTCAGAATCCTTGCCTCCAAGGAGCAGCCTGGTTTAACCCTCTCAAGGATGACTGTTTGTTTTCTTGGCAGTCCAGGGTACATTCAATACTCTTCTCCAGCACCACGGCTCAAAGACATCAATTTTCCTTCTATCCTCCTCAGTCATTGTCCAACTCTCTGATGCGTAACAAGTGATTGCAAAGACCATAGCCTGTATCTGATGCACCTTAGTCTTCAGAGTGATGCCATTGCTCTTCAGTACCCTGGAGAGGTCCCTAACAGCAGACTTTCTCAATCTCTTCACCATCCAGCCTGATGCTGCCAATTGGTCCAGTGGTGAGAATCTTTGTCTTCTTGACATTGAGCCTCAATCCATACCGAAGGATGCAGTTCTTGACCCTCTGCAGCAAACATCTCAGGTCCTCCTCGGTTTCAGCAAGCAGGGTTGTGTCATCTGCATAACGCAGACTGTAAACAGATCTCCCACCAATCCTGATGCCACACTTCTCCTCATAGAGCCCAGCCTCTCGGATAATCTGTTCTGCATACAGGTTGAAAAGTTATGGAGATAGGACACATTCCTGGCGTACACTTTTCCTAATTTTGAACCATGCAGTGTTTCCTTGCTCTGTTCTGACGACTGCATCTTGGTCGAAGTATAGGTTTTGCATTAGAACGATCAAGTGTTCTGGGATTCCCATTCTTCTCAGAGTCAGCCACAGTTCGTTATGATCCACACAGTCAAATGCCTTTGCATAATCAATGAAACACAGATAGACATTCCTCTGGTATTCCCTGCTTTCAGCTAAGATCCATCTAACATCAGATACAATATCCCTAGTACCACAACCCCTTCTAAACCCAGCCTGGACTTCTGGCAGTTCTCTGTTGATGTGCTGTTCCAGCTGTTTTCGGAAAATCTTCAGTAGAATCTTGCTTGCGTATGAAATCAATGATATTTTTCTATAGTTTCCACACTCTGTTGGGTCACCCTTCTTTGGAATGGGAACAAATATAGATCTCTTCCAGTCAGTTGGCCAAGTGGTTGTTCTCCAGATTTCTTGGCACAACTTGGTGAGCACATCCGGGGGAGCATCTGTTAGCTGAAATACGTCAACTGGTATACCATCTATTCCTGGGGCCTTATTTTTTGCTATTTCCTTCAAAGCAGCTTGAACTTCTTCCTTCATCACCACAGGCTCTTGCTCATATGTTGTTTGATTAAATTCTTCTGTGTCTGCCAGTTCCTTTTAATAAAGTGACTCAGTATATTCTTTCCATCTTCTTTTAATACTTCCTGGATCATTTCATATTCTGCCTAAAGCATCTTTGATTATAGCAACCCGAGATTTGAATTTGTTCTTTAGTATGGTAGCACATGTAAGTTAAAGAACCTCTGGTAGCACAATATATAGAGTTGCACTACTGACACAAAGGTGAGGCCTGCTCTGGCAGTTCAAATCCACCAGTGGCTCTGAAAAAGAAAGACAGGCAATTTACAAGTGATCTACAGCCTCTTGCAAACCCAGTGGAGGGTCAGCTATGAGTCAGGTCTGAGTTGACAGTCATGAGATGAGGTTGGTAATTGTCCAAATCCACCAGAGGCTCCTTAGTACAAGGACAAACCTCCTACCATAGAGGTTTACGACCCCGGAAATCGGATGGAGGGTCTCTGTGAGGCAGAACTAACCTACCAGCAGTGAACTGAGTATGCGAGTTACACCTCAATAAAGCTGTTAGACTAATACATCCAAGGCAAAAACCCAACCGAGTCATCAGCACTAATAAAACACATGAATCTACAAACAGAATCCATAAACTTCAAAAAATAAGTATAAATGTATACTTCAGAGAAAATGTAAAGTCCAAATTTAAAATAAGTTTTGTCTTTTAAGGGCTAAATGCCTTGCCCTTAGGGAGCAATATTATGAAATATGGGGACTGTGGAGCCCTCAATGTCTCTTGCCTGGAACTTCTCCAATGAGGCAGGAAACATCCTACCCGAGTCCACCTCCAAGTCCCTATCCACATTAACGTGGGTGTAACTACAACTGATACTTATCAACAAAATATTGGTTAGGCAGAGGAATAATTAAAAAGGCAACAGCTAACAAAAAAAGCCTGTGCTGGTTTTGTCTTATTTCTCCACAATGCTGGAAGGAGAGTATATTATTATCGGGTGATTACTATTTTTAGTGCAGTTCTTGACAATCATTTAAAAAACATCAACAACTTGAAAACATTTTTCCATTTTTTCCCCTATTTCATACGTGATTAAAGTCATCCCTTCTACACACTAAGGTTGCTACTCCTCCAGTGTCTGAGTTTTAATATAATAACCAGAAATCAAGCTTCTATAGAAACTAGCTCTTGCAGATGACTTTCAAACTGGATTCCAGCCCCATACTGCTGACCAGAGGGTTTTTAAATAGGAGGCCTTGTCACATTGTCTCACTTTCCTTAGTGAATCAACTTAACACCCTAATGCTCACCAGTCCCAGCCAACAAGCTTCTGTAATTTTAATCTGTGGCACTCAGGCCTGGTTTAAATTGTTTTTTGTCAAACATTGTTCTAAGTGATATAGCGATGGTCTTTGCATTGCTGTACAGAGGTAACTTGTGGTTGCTGTGATGCTAAACACTGTGACACTGATGTGGCAAATGCGATAATGGTTACCCCTGATTAAAACAAGCTTAGAAGGAGGAGTGGCATCACTTCCAAAATGGCTTGCCTCAAGAAACTCTACGAACATGGAGAAACAACTTAAGTTATGCAAGTGTTCAGGTCTTTGATTCATAGGGTCGCTATGAGTTGCACTTAACAATAACCACCAGAAATCAAACCCATAAGGCATCAAGTCAAAACAAAAGATCTACAGTATTACCTAACAAGTGTCTCATAAAAGAAGGATAAGCTGAAAGAGTACTCAAACAAATAATGTCTAAGGTTTCCAGTTCGGGCCCACAGATTCAAGCAGCTGAGCCAACTCTACACCAAGGTAAAACCAAACAAATCCATACCAAGATACTTCACAATCAAGGAAAAAATTTTAAGAGCAGATAGAAAGAATGTATTCTCTCAGAAGAAAACCTATTCAAATGACAGAAATCATGATGGTCAAGAGGAAGTGGACTTTTTTTTTTAAAGGAAAGAGAAATCATAAAGCAAAATATGCATGAATGGCTGACTGAACAACAATCTGTTCCATAAACTTTCACGCAAATCACAGTATTTAAAAAGGAAGAGAACTGTCAACTCAGAACCCATTCTAAACCCATCCAGCAAAGCCAATCTAATGAAATGAAAGTGTAAATCAACATTGTTAAATGAAGGGAAATGGAGAGCATTTCTCATCAGAAGACCTATCGTAAAATAATAGCTAAAAACGACAAAAAGAAATCTTGGACAAAAGAACAAGAGAAAGCAAAAATACAAATTAAAAACAAGACATACTTTTCCTCTTCAGTCTTAATTGTGTTTCACAGAGCAACTATTTTTAACACTGTTCTGTCTTTAAATGTCTGCAGAGGAACTACATAAGACAATTTTAAATGCAGAAAGGAAAGCAAAAGAAGGTAAAGTTTCTATGGTTTACTCAACTGGTAAACCGATAACACCAGTTATTGTGTTTCATGGAGTTGGAAGCCACTCACAGCTGACCCTCCAGGTAGTTTTCAGAAGCAATAAATCACACAAAAGGAGACTGCCTATCTTTCTCCTGAGGAGCTCTGGGTTGGCAGATTGATAACATCTACACTGAGATAAATGCTGGAAGCTAAGCAAGGCTTCTCTTTTGCCCTCTTCCCTGTTCTCCTGCAGCCACAGCAACAAAGGTTGAGTAGTGCTGTTTCAGCAAGTACAAGATCTACCAACACAGGGCTACACCAGGACCGAAGGGAAGGTGTTCCAATTTCTTAATGCAAAAAAGCTAAACAAGTTTATGTTTTACTCAAACATAAAATAAAATGGATAGTGTTTAAAAGTAGCTCCTGTGTGATATTGTTGGCTAATGTTACTGCCTTGACTTCAAGTCAAAGTCACCCCAAATGACAAAGCAGAAGAGACCCACTGGGTTTTTGAAACCGTAATTTTCACAGGAGCCAGTCATGTTTCTGTAGGCTGGCGTCACTAGGTGTGCTCAAATGCCAGCTGCAGATTTGAGGGGTTTTGTAGACTTAGTGCAGAACCAAGGCTCCTTCTGTGTAATATGCATTTACTGGGGTGATATTTAGTATTCAATAAGTTGTGTCCTTAAATTTAAACAAAACCAATGGAAACTAGTTTTAGAGCTTAAACTTTTTTCTAGAAATGGTTTGTAGTGCTGAATATAATACAAACCACTGGAATGTAAATTTTTGTTAGGTGAATTATATGGCATGTGAATTAATAAGGCTATCTTTAAGATGTTAAAATGTGAAAAGTGCTCTTGAAAAATAAGAATAGAAAGAAATCAATACAATCACACCTTGACTCTTAGGCATACACCTTCATTTACTTGAAAGCAGATAGGGATCAGTAATGGGTTAGCCAGTGTAAGTGTCACTGCTCACTTGTGGCTGTGTTGTTAAAAGTTTTCTATTAAATCATTAGATACATTGGGGAGGAAGCTCTGGTGGCCTAGTGGCAAGAAGCTGCACTGCAATCCCGAAGGTGCGCAGTTCAAATCCACCAGGAACTCTGCTAAAGGAGGATTAATCTCCTCATATGCCAATCAGATCAGATTCGACAGACCACAACAACAAAAAATGAAGTCTTTTAAATAAAGAAAAAAAGTGATGCACTGGGAGGAATGCTGTTGAGAACATCTCCAGAGTACTGAGGTGTAACGATGTCAGTTTGAAGATGAAAGTGGCACCTGATCCAACTTATGGTGTTTTAGATCACTTAGAATTTCATGAAACAACATATGAGCAAGAGCCTGTGGTGATGATGGAAGAAGTTCAAACCACTTTGAAAGAACTGGCAAAAAATAAGGCCCCAGGAATTACTGGTATACCAATTGACATATTTCAGCTAACAGATGCAGCCCTAGATGTGCTCACCAAGTTGTGCCAAGAAATCTGGAGGATAGTCACTTGGCCAACTGACTGCAAGAGCTCTGTATTTGTTCCCATTCCAAAGAAAGGTGATCTGACAAAAGTGTGGAAATTATCAAACAATATCATTAATATTACATGCAAGCAAGATTCTGCTGAAGATGATCCAAAAACGACTGGAGTAGCACATAAACAGAACTACCAAGAAGTGCAGGTTGGGTTTAGAAAGGGTTGTGGCACAAGGGATATTGTAGCTAATGTTAGATGGATGTTAGCTGAAAAGTACCAGAGGAATGTCTATCTGTGTTTCAATGACTATGCAAAGGCGTTTGACTGTGTGGATCACAACAAACTGTGGCTAACTCTAAGAATGGGAATCCCAGAATACTTGATCGTGCTAATGTGAAACCTATACTTGGAGCAAGAGGCACTTGTCAAAACAGAGCAAGGAAACACTGCATGGTTCAAAATTGGTAAGGGTGTACACCAGGTATATGTCCTATCTCCATAACTTTTCAGTCTATATGCAGAACAGATTATCCAGGAGGCGGGGCTCTATGAGGAGGAATGTGGCATCAGGATTGGAGGAAGACTCATCAACAATCTGCATTGTTGCATTGGTTGTGCAGATGACACAACCCTGCTTGCTGAAACAGAGAAGGACCGGAAGCACTTGCTGCAGAAGGTCAGGCAGGGACTGCAGTCTTAAGTATGGATCGAGGCTCAATATCAAGAAAACAAAGATTCTTACAACTGGGCAGATTGGCAGCATCATGATGGATGGTAAAATGTTCATTAAAATTAATAAAACAAAAAAGAGAGAGACTGAGATTGTTCACAGCTTTAGTTTGTGTTTGCTTAGCTCCAGAATCAACACTCTTGGCCCCAGTAGCCAGGAAATTCAAAGATGTACTGCGATGGGAAAGTGTGGTTAGAGACCTCTCTAAAGTACTGAAGAGCAAAGAGGTCAGTCTGAAGACTAAGGTGCGCTTGATACAGACCATGGTCTTTGCAATCACTTGCTATGCATCAGAGAGCTGGACAATGACTAGGGATAATAAAAGGAGAATTGATGCCTTTGAGCTGTGGTGTTGGGAGAAGAATATTGAATATACCTTGGACTGCTAAGAGAACAAACAGGTTTGTCCTGGAGAGGCTGCTCTTTGGAGGCAAAGATTCTGAAGCTTTGTCTAACATACTTTGGGCATGTTGCAAGGAGGGACCAGTCCTTGGAGATGGATGTCATGCTTGGGAGGGTGGAGGGACGAACAGTGCAGGAGAGGAAGACCCTTGATGAGATGGATTGATTCAGTGACTGGGGTAATGGCGGTAGCTGTAGCAAAGGCAGTAAGATTAGTACAGGATAGAGCAAGGTTTAGGACTGTTGTACATTGGGTCGCTTTGAGTCACAGGTGACTCGATGGCACATTAACAACTATGCATCTGAGAGATATGGACAATAAATAAAGTTGACAGTAAAAATAAATAAATAAACAAACAAAAATCAATGCCTTTGAATTGTGGTGTTAGAACAGAATACTGAATGAGTATGTCTTGGTGGAAGGTGCAGCCGGAGTGCTCCTTAAAGGCAAGGATGGTGAAGCGTCACCTCATGTCCTTTGGGTATGTTGTGTGGAGGGGCCAGTCCTTGGAAAAAGACATCATGCTTGAAGAGGTGCAAAGTCAGCATGAGAGAGAAGACTCTTAAGATGGATGAACACAGTGGCTGCAATAATAGGCTCAAGAGTATCAGAGATAGTGTGGAAGGATAAAGCATTCGATGGATCAGTACAAGTCATAGTTCACTCAACCACACACAGCAAGAACATGAAATAACTTGGGCATCACCAAGTAGGCAATCTGCACTCAACGATGAACCAGAGGCTGCAGGTTTGAAATGATCTAGCAGCAGCCACAGAAGACTTACACATCTTCTTGTAAGACTGCAAAAGTAAAGCTACCCAGTCAAAGTAACTCCACAAGGCAGAACAGGACTGCTCCCTAAGGCTTCCACGACTTAAAATCCTTCTGGAAACTGACTGCTACAAGTTTCTTTCAAGAGGTGATGGGGAATTAGTAACCAGGTGCTTTAACCGCCACCCCATGAGGGCTCCTACCATCACATCACAGTCGCTAAAACTCCAAAGGAAATGAATTTTCAATGTGAGTCAGAAGTGACTCCAAGACAACTGGAGAGAACACAAAAGAAATCCCTGTCAAGTACCTTTCTAAAGGAGAAAGTGTACAAGAAAATTGTTTTTACTGGATTAAAATGGAGCTGGCCTTCAACAAAAATGTTTTCCAAAACTTTCCAGAAGAAAGTATGTAATAGTGAGAGACTTAATAGGTTTATCCAAGGTCAATGCCAAGTGAAGCTGCAGAAAGGGCAGCCAAGAAGTTCTAGTCCAGAAAATGAAGCAACCTAGTATCTTAAGTGTGTTCCTACATACAACTGGGAAAGGGGGTACCAGTAAAACAGGCAACAATTTTATGAATAAGTCCCCAGGGGACACATTTCCCCGCCTACAGGACAAGTCTATGCCCCGGAACGGACTCCGAGGAGGTCTAAAAGCATCTCTGCCCACGATCTGTTCAGCTCCCGGCGTACCTGCTAATTCCCCACCCCAGAGGAAGACCACCAAGGCGAAAGGGAGCCTCAGGAGTCCCCATTGCGCGTCTGGCCGCCGAGGTCGAGCCTGGCTGCGCCACGCCCGAGTAAACAAGCAGGACCAAACCCGGCAGCCGGGGCCTCGGCTCGAGCGAGGCGAAAGGTAGCCTCCCATCCTGGCACAACCCTGCCCACGTGATGCCCTCCTCTCGACCTTGTGGGTCACCCTGGAAGAGGTAGCGGCCTAAAGCCCAGCTTCCGCCCGCGCAGAGCCCGCCCCCAACTGGCCGGCAGCTAATCCCGGGTCTCCGCGCGCCCTCCGCGTTCCGCGGCCGCCAATCCCCACCAGGACTGTCTTCGCCGACCTATTGGCTGCAAGCGTCCACTCTTCAGGAGCTCGCCCCCGACCTCGGCCTCCCGCCCTCTACCCCATCTCCGCACCACCGCGCCCCACTCACTGTCACCGGACTGCAAGGGCGCACTGACCTCGCGTCCTGCCCACGACCAACACCCCAATGACCAGCAAATGCAGCAGCCTACCTCACTCCGGAGCCAGGGTACAATACAACGTGCAGGTTACCTAGCTCCGACTTGAATTCCGCCGAGAATGAGGCGCTAGCAGCCCCACTCCAGCAGCACTACCTCCAGGCTGCCCCGCCTCTCCCCGGCGCGTCCCGTCAGCACGCAGCCCCGCCCCTGCCAGGCGTCGGTGAGCCTGCCCCCTCGCTCCCAAGAGGACCGCCCCCTCGCGCCCGGGAGGACCGTGGGCGGTTGCCCTCGCGCCTTAGTCGACCTGGTGGTCCTGGCGGTTTTGGACTAGAGAACGCGGGGGGAGCAGGTCGGGGTGGAGCTACAGCAGAGCCACTGGCCAGCCAGCCGGTTTTGGACTTTCCTCTTTGCCTCTATTAAACAGCTGAAGAGAATCTGCGAAAATATGCCCAGGCCACTTAGATTCCCAGTGCCAGGCACGAACATGATTAGGAAGCAGTATCTATGTTATCATGGAGTTGAAATTTTATGATCAACCAAGCAAAGTGATTTGAAGTCTATAAAATCAGTATATTGGAAATTTTGCTTCATTAAGGGAGCTCTGGTGGCCTAGTGGCAAGAAGCTGCACTGCAGTCCCTAAGGCAGGGGGTTCAGAGACCACTAGCTGCTCTGTGGAGAAGGATGAACAATCTCCTGTGCAACTAACTGCCTCTGATAACCCGCAGGTGGGTCAGCTACAGGTTGGTTCTGATTAGACGGTACACAACAACATTGTTGTTGTTAAGTGCAATCAAGTTGTAGACTACTCATAGTAATCCTATGAACGAAAGGCCAAACCCTATTGTATCATTTCTCTAAGTTCATAGAGTTTCCGGAAGCAAGCTATTTTGGAAGTGGATGCCACTCCTGCTTCCAGGCTGTTTTAATCTGGGAGCTCCACCAATCACTGTGTGCAATGGGTAACCATTATCACATTTGGCACATCAGCATCACAGCAACCACAAGTTACTTCCGTACATCAAAACTGAAAGATCAGTGCTATACTAGTTAGAAGAATGTTTGACCAAAAGTAATTCCAACCAGGCCCGAGGGCTGCAGGGCCCAACTGCCTTTTTAAATAGGAGGCCAAATCCAATCAGCTCACACTCAGTTGTGAATGAAACAAAACAATTAGCTAATGTTAAAAACCGAAGGATAGTAAAAAGTCTAGTTTGCAAAATCTACATCCTACTCACTCTAGCATCTATGTCGTTCTGTACCAGCCTTCTAGACCCTATCCTGTCAGGTTGAATTCGGCTTGCCTGATCTCTGAGAAGTTAGGCATCTCTTGCCCCACTATGCACCCCCTCATCTCCCCCCACCCCTCCTCCCCCAGAGCAAAAATGGAAGAAATTCAGTGACTGGGGAATGGAATTTATCAACTTTGACCAATAGTACCATCAGGGATTATATGAGCTGAATATTTATATTACCTCTAGTCCAGTTTTGCGCATTTTCCCAGGGTTTATGCAACTACAAACACTAAAAATAATTGTGCATTCTCTCTTGCACCATAGTTTTTTACCTTAATATTGTTGCCAAGACAATGGTCCTGGACGGAATTGTTCCAATGTAGAATCCTTGCCTTTTGCTGGCCAAGAATGACCAGAAGAGGCTGTGGTTCCATGCCAACCCTGCTTTACTAAACAGAGATAGCTCTCCAGTGGAGTCAGAGAGGGTCTATGCCAAGGTTTCTGTCTCCCTGGATGTAGAGATTTCTAAAAGGTTTCAGATGAGAAAGACATTTCTAGTTATTACATTTCTGGAACTTATGGGGAAGGCAGAATTATGGAGATCAGGTGCACACACAAATGATGTTCAAGATGAAGTATACTGCACAAATTTCTGGGATTGTTTGGCATGATTTAATCCAGGGTGTTAAGGATGCACAGCTTCCGTTGGTGCTGATCTAAGTCTTGATGAAGAAGCTGTATTCTTTCTCACATTTGACTAATTGTAAGATTTAACAAATTGTGGCTAACTTTGAGAAGAATGAGAATTCCAGAACACCTGATTGTGTTCGTGCATAATCTATACTTAGAACAGGAAAAAGTCATCAGGACAAAAATTTGAACAGGAATATGTCACAGATGTGTCTTGTTTCCATATATTTTTAATCTATAAATGTACAGAAATGATGTTAGTTGTAGAACAGAGTTCAGGTCTTTTGTGCAGAGGTCACTATGAGTCATATTCGACTTGAGGTCACTTAACCACTGCTAAATGAGACTAGTGCTGTTATATATGGAAAGATATTCTTCCACTTTGTACATCACTCTTTGTCAATGTGCTGTATGAAGTAACCTGGGTTTGTTGTGAGGCTGACCCTTGTGCCATTGGGGTATCAAATACCATAGTGGTTTCCCTATGTATACAGTGTTTGGTGGAGCTTCCAGTTATAAAACAGGTTTGGAAGCAGGAGCAGTATCCACTTCCTAAACCATATGCGCCTGGAAACTCTATGAACTTGGAAAAACAACGATAGTTATGGGAAGGCATTTTAGGTCTTTTGTTCATAGAGTTGCTATATGGTTCATGCTCGACTCGATGGCATCAACAACAACATATGCAGAACAGATTATTTGGGAGGCTGAGCTTTATGAGGAGGAGTGTGGCATCAGGATTGGAGGACGATTCATCAATAACCTACATTATACAGATGACACAACCTTGCTTACTGAAAATGAGGAGGGCCTGAAGCGTTTGCTGCAGAAGGTCAAGGACTACATTCTTCAATATGGATTGAAGTGCAACATCAAGAAAACAAAGATTCTCACCACTGGTCCAATTGGCAGCATCATGTTAGATGGAGAGGAATTTGAGATTATTAACAATTTCGGCTTGCTTGGTTCCACAGTCAACACTCTTGGTATTAGCAGTCAGGAAATCAAAAGATGAATTGCACTGGGAAAATCTGCTGTCTGGGACCTCTCTAGAGTGCTAAACAGCAACACTGTCAGTCCAGAGACTAAGGTGTGCCTGATCCAGGCCATGGTCTTTGCAGTTACTTGCTATGCATCAGAAAGCTTGACAATGGCTAAGGATGCCAGAAGAAGGATCTATGCCTTTGAGTTGTTGTGCTCGAGAAGAATGTTGAACATTCCATGGACTGCCATAAGAACAAACAGATTTGTCCTGGAAAGGGTAAAATCAAATTGTTCCTTAGAGGTGAAGACTTCAAAACTCTGTCTCACGTACTCCAGGCATGTTGCCAGGAGGGAACAGTACTTGAAGAAGGGCATCATGCTTAGAAGGGAGGAGGAACTGCGTAAAAAGGGAAGACCCTTGATGAGATAGATTGACACAGTAACTAGAATAATGTGGTTACGTGGGTTGGAGACAGTGAGACTGGCTCAGGACAGGGCAGGGTTCAGAGCTATTGTACACAGGGTGGCTATGAGTCACAGGCAACTTCTACAGCATATAACAACAATACAACAATGGAAGGTCACAGTATGAAGCATTGCACATGCTTAGGAGACTGGTTCAAGGTTCTGAGAAAGGGAACTAATTAAAAATAAGCCTGTGTGCACAGCTGTTTTATATGGGAAGCCAATACTAAATATTTGTAATCAATGGAATGCTATTTCAGGATGTAGAGCAGGCAAGGTTCAAGCTAGAGTTCACCCTGAAGCACTAAGGCAATCCTTAAGGGTTTACCATATTCTTGCATTTGCTGACCCCCTCCCTCCTGAGTCAAGGGAAAGGTTTTCGGTAGGAAGAGCTGGACTTCATTTGCATTGAATTCTCTTTGTGATTTACTTCCTGATAATTTTCAATAAAGATAAAGGGAAGCTGGAATGGGGGCCCTTCAGTCTAGTACTGCTGGCCCCCTGTTTTTTATGCTCTCTGTTCTATCTCATTCTTGGTTGTCTGTCTCATTATTAATAATAATAAAAATACTTTATCCTCGGTCTGCAACAGTTTTGTGTTCCCAAGTGTGGGTTTTTATCTTTCTTAATCTTTAAATACTTTTATTTGGTTTAAGGTCAAAGGAAGCAAAAAAAAAAGCATGGTTAGAAAAATGAAGGTTTAGTGCTCTTATTGTCTTGCTTGCTCTTTACCTGTCTCAGTATATTCTGGCAATGTATCTGTATCAGTTTATGAAGTGTATAGAAAGCTTCCTCATGGGGAAAACTCCTTTTATTCCAGTGGATCTGAAATATCCAAGAAAGCTTCATCCCCCTGTTTGTCACATCCATTGAGCTGGCTAGATTACATGACAACTTGGCTCCAAGAGACCAAAAAAGAGGCCTAGGCCAAGAAGTCACACAGCTTTTCTTCCATTGCATTGAACTGGTCAAGACAAGTCATAGAACAAGCTCAGATTGAAATGGCAGGGCAGAGACACTAGCTCTTAATGAGAGACATTCTTAAGTACTATTATGTTGGAACTGACTCATAGCTGATCCTCCAGCAGGTTATCAGAGGCAGTAAATCTCATGGGAAGAGATTACTCTTACTTCTCCCACATAGATGCTAGTGGATTCAAACCGTATGTCTTTGGGTTGGCAACACAACTTCTTACTACTAGGTTACCAGAGCTCCCTCTTAACACATATACAAGGATGAGAGGATGGTTGGTGATCTTTGCAGACCATGTACCACATCAAGGTCTAATCAAGGTTTGCTATACATCTCTAATCCAACTTCGTATAATGTCCCCACCCCCAGGTGTTGTGGGGTTTCTTTTCCTACTTTGAGACAGATTAAAGACTGGCAGTGTCGTTGGGAAAACCATGCTTCCAAGCCAAAAAGAGATGAGGTTGCGTAGTCCAGAGCTTTGCACGGCTGACCAAAAGCCTGCTTGTTTCCCATGGTTAGAGCCCACCAACCGCCCCATAAGAGAAAGATGGACAATATCCTCCCATTAAGATTACAGCCTTAAAAAGCTAATAGGGATGTTACTGGAGGAGTGAATCACCATGTAGAAAATAGGATGAGATAAAGCAGTGAAGAGTAAGGACAATTTATGGGCACCAGTAAAGCAGAAAAAAAAAAACCTTTTTAATGTAATTTTTTTTAAGAAATTATTTTGTATGTGTGTGTATACCGTCAAATCAGATCTGACTGGTACAGGAGGAGATTGTTCCTCCTTCTCCAGCAGAGCATCTGCTGTATTTGAACCGTGCACCTCTGGGATTGCAGTACACCTTTTTGCCACTAGGCCACCAGAGCTCGCCAAAAATTTATTTTAAAACAAACACTCTAAGGCAAGAGAGCAAGCTGCTTCTGACAAATGAGCATCGTGCTTTCCTTTGCAGGGCTTGGATTTTTTCATTTTGCTTTTTACATGGCAATCTCTACAGCATGGTATCATATTTGTCCATTTCTAAATTGAATCCATACATGATGCTTCTTGATCCAGATCTTCTGTAGCTTTTTCCATAATTCAGTCTGCTTGCCGTCTAAGGGGACAAAACTGCATCATTAATTTATTATAGTATTACAAGTGGGTCTGTGGTTACTGTAGCTCAGTCTTTCCCATGCTTTGTACATATGTGAGTTAGGGAAAGTGCCTCTTTCAAATCTTTTTCTTTGTCTTCTGCTCATTGGTCAGGTAGGACTTCCTGTCAGAGAGCACTGAGAGTGCGGCAGCCTTGCTTTGCTACCCTGTGTAACCGGGTGGGCTCGGACTTCCTGTAAGTGGACTTATGGTGAGTAAGAACCAATTGTACAGAAGTGAGTGAGAATGTCTCAAGGGAGCTCAGGTAGCCTATACCATAATGTGTCGTGCTGCTAACCAAATGGCAATTCCAATCAGAAGATGGGCATTCCCTTTCCATCAAGATGTACAGTTTCAAAAACTAAATGGAGAGTTAATAGAACCTATTTTCTGTCAGTGAGGAGCTCGTTTGTTTCATAGAAAGTCTGCAGAGTTCGGGTGGCATGCGTAGTCTGCAGCGTGTTGTACTGCTAAGCACTGCTAACTGCTTACCAGCAGCTTTGCAGGGCCAAGTCTCCTCCTATTCGCATTTACTTCCTTCCATACCAGACGGACGTTTTGAGAATGTCTTTGATTAAAAGCCAAAACACAGTAAATAATACAAGCTGACAAGTATGTGAGAAAATGAGAAGATGGATGGGAATGTAAACTGGCATAACCAACATGGAAATAGTGTGACAGTTCCACAAACACCTAGGAGCACTTAAAACTTAGCAATTCAACCCTTATGTAAAAACCTAAAGACTTGAAAACACAGACTTTAACTTGCATATCAATATTTATTGAGAAAAGTGGGAATCTCCAAACATGTAGCTGTGCTCATGAGAAGCCTGTACACAGACTGAGAATCAGTTATCCAAACAGAACAAGGAAACACTGCATGCTTTAAAATTAGAAGAGATGGATATCAGGATTGTATCCCTTTTCCTTACCTATTCAATCTGTATGCTGAGCAAAATATGGAGAAGGATGTGACATCAAGATTGGAGGAAGATTCTTCAATAACTGGCATTATACAGATGACAAAAGCTTGCTTGTAGAAACTGAAAACTTGAAGCACTTAACTGAAGAAGAGCAAAGACTACAGCCTTCAATATGGGTTACATCTCAACATCAAGAAATCAAAAATCCTCATCACTGAACCAACATTATGACTGATAGAGAAAAGATTGAAATTGCCAAGAATTTAATTTTTCTTGGACCCACAATAAAGACTCATAATAACAATAGTCAAGAAATCAAAAGCCATGTTGTTTGGAAAATCTGTTGTTAAGCACCTCTCCAAAGTGTTAAATAGCAAAGATATCCATTTAAATACCCAGGTGGACCTAATCCAAGACATGGTAAATTAAATTGCTTCCTGAGCATCTGAAAGTTGAACAATAGAGAATTGATGCCTTTGAATTGTGGTGTTAGCAAAAAGTATTGAATGTACATGACCTGCCAAAAGAACAAACAGTTCTATACAGGAGTATGTGCAACTAGAGTGCTGCTTAGAGGAAAAGACAGTGAAATTTTGTCTCATATATTTTAGTTATGTTCAGGAGGGGTCAGTCCTTGGAGATAGATGTCATCCTGGAAGAGAAGAGAGTCCACAAAAGAGAGAAAGCCCCTCAATGAGGTGGATTGATACACTCTGTTGGGTCACCTTTCTTTGGAATGGGAACAAATACCAATCTCTTCCAGTCAGTTGGCCAAGTGATTGTCCTCCAGATTTCTTGGTACAACTTACTGAGCACATCCAGGGTAGCATCTGTTTGTTTGAAATATGTCAATTGGTATGCCACCAACTCCTCGAGCCCTGTTTTTTGCTGTTTCTTGCAGAGCAACTTGAACTTCCTCATTTATCACCATAGGCTCTTGTTCATATGTTATTTCATGGTACCAGCAGCCAGGAAGGAAATCAAGAGACTAATTCCATTGGGAAAGTCAGCTGTGAGGGACCTCTCCAGTGTACTGAAGAGCAATGATGTCAGGCTGGAGACTAAGGTGCACCTGATCCAGTCCATAGTCTTCACAATTGCATGCTATACGTCAGAGAGCTGCACAGTGACTAGGGATGATAGAGAAAATTGATGCCTTTGAGCTGTGGTGCTGGAGAAGAGTGTTGAATGGACTGCTAGGAGAACAAACAGGTTTGTCCTGGAGAGGGTGAAACTGGGCTGTTCCTTGGAGGCAAGGATTCTGAAGCTTCGTCTGACCTATTTGGGGCATGTTTCAAGGAGGGACCAGTCCTTGGAGAGGGACATCATGTTTGGGAGAGTAGAGAGACAGTGCAGGAGGGGAAGACCCTTGATGAGATGGATCGATTCAGTGATTGGGGTAATGGGAGTAGGCGTATCAGATGCAGTGAGTTTGGCACAGAAGAGAGCAAGGTTAGGGCTCTTATACATAGGGTCACTATTAGTCACCAGCGACTCAACAGCACATAACAACAAACAACAACACAATATTGAGGCGTAGTGACGTCTGTTTGAGGAGTAAGGTGCGTCTGATTCAGGCCATAGTCTTTTCCGTTACTAGCTATGCATCTGAGACCCAGACAGTGAATAAGGATAATCGTTGTGGTGATAGAAAAGAGCACCTAACCTACCTTCCATGGACGGACAAGAAAACAAATAGATATATCTAGGAGAGAGTGCAGCCAGAGTGATCTTTGGCAGCAAGAATGATGAGGCTTCGCCGAACATACTTTGGACATATTACTAGGAGGTGCTATTTCTTGGAGAGGGACATGATGTTGGGAAGGGTGTGGGGCCGGCAAAGGAGAGTGCTTTAAGTGTGGTATAGGGAGCACTGGAAAAGAAAATTAATGAAGATTTGGTAAAGAAATCAAGCAACCATAAATATCTAGGCTGTATAAGAGCATATTCTATAGCATAAAACAATCCAAAGATCACAGATCAATACGAGACATTGAACAAATACTTGGACTTTGATATTAATTTAACAACTTTATCTGCAGTGCAAGTTATTAAACTAATGCTGTTTTCCAAATGTGTTGCAACAGAATTCCTTTATAACTTCTAGCATGGTATCTTTTATTTTTTTTCTGACATGGTATTTTAACAAAAATACCAATTTTTTATTAAAATTCATTTTAATGAAAGTTTACAGAGATTTTGTATTTCCATTCATTCATTGTTGCACTTTCCTCCCTGCCCACCCTTCCCCCAGTTCACTTTTCTCTTTATAAAGTAAAAAAAAAAAAACAAAAACACGCAAAACTTTCATCATTCTACAACCCTTCCCCCATGTAGCTTTCATTCTGGACTCTTGTCATGACAATAATACCTAATCATATATTCCTTCTAAACAGTTCTCTCCCTCATCTGTTTCAATGCAGTGTACATTATTTATCCTCTCTTAGTTCCCCCTCAGCCCCAATGTCAGTACTGTTTTACAACAGTGGCATTATGCAGTATTTGTCCTTTTGTGACTGAAATATTTCACTCAGCATAATGTCCTTCAGGATCATCCATTTGGTATAATAATTTATTAATTCCTTGTTTTTCAACGCAGCATAGTATTCCATTGTGTGAATATACCACAACTTCTCTATCCATTCATTCGTTGATGGGCACTTGGGTTGTTTCCAACTCTTTGCTATTTTGAACAAAGCCACAATAAACATGGATGTGCATATATCTGCTTGGGTGGGTTATGGTTTCTTTAGGGTATATTCCCAGTAGTGGAATTGCTGGGTCAAATGCTATTTCTGTTTCCAACTTTCTGAGAGAGCGCCATACTGTCTTCCATAGTGCATCATTTTACACTCCCACCAACAGTGACTAAGGATTCCTCTTTCTCTGCAACCACACCAATATTTGTTGTTTGCTGTTTTGTTAAATGTTTCTATTCTTACTGGGGTGAGATTCTACCATTAATTCTCTTTTAAAAATAATGGGGTCCAGCCCTGTTAGATCAAACAGTTCTGCTGAGAGAAGGGAAAGGATTAAATGAAGACACAGAGAGGCTGATGGCAGATAGCAATTTTTTATTTTTCTAGAAAAAGCCTATGTAGGTTTTAGTAGCACATCTGCTGTGGCAATCGCATTATCTCTTTCCATCCGAGATGTTGACTGTCTGGTCAAACATTAACTCTCACAGACCTCAGCACAATACAAAGATTTTTCCAGAATACCTTATTGTGTGCTCAAAGGAACAAATACTTTTGGTTGATAAGGACACACTACATTCCCTAAGGTCTGAGACCTTTGGTCATTCTTATTTTTTAACCTCTTACTTCCTTGGGTTGTATATTGCCAAGCAGATATCCTAGCCAAGATGGAGTTAGTCTTGCTAGTCTTATAGTACAGGGCTAATCTTGCTTTACAAGTCAGCCTGGTTCCGACAGTTCCCCCTCCAAAATATCAAACTATAGGATATTGCCTGTCTTAAGTGGATAAGAGAACTCAAACTCAAGTTGCCCATCAAGGGGATAATAGCAATTTATGCTACTCCCTGTCTTAGGATCATAAGCGAGTCTCTTTCCTTACCCATCATTGGCTACACATCGTTCATATGCCTGGGGAGGGCCTTAAGTTGTATTCCATATACTTTACCCAGCAATTCTTTATATCACTTGGCTACTATATGACCAACACAAGGGAGGATCCATAGTATACTTATGATAACAATACAAAGAGCAAAAATCATAAAAAGCAGATTTTTAAATGAAGTTCCTGAAGGAAACCAGTTTTTTACATTTTCAAATATTTGACTAGCTTGTACCACTGGATAAATATTTATATCTGGGGTATTTTGCATTTCTAATATTCTTTGTTGCAAATCATACAAATCAAGAGAATCATTACCTGGCATCCAAATTCCTTTTAAATGAGATACTATTTTTATCCAATCATTATCTGAGCTATTATATTTTAGTTTTGTAACACAAATAGAATCATAGGCTGCATGGCATTTTAGTTTTTCTCTTACTTGAATTTGTTGAACCATATTACCTAATAAGTTCACCAAATCATACAAAGCATTCAATTTTTGTTCCATAACTTCATCCACATTTTTTTGCTTTATTCAATTTTTTGTTACATTATGCATTAAACCATTTACAAAATTAGCCGTTTGAACGTCTTGAGTCAAAGCTACAGTAGAAGAAGAGACAGCAGCGAGCATAGTATAAGAGAAACAATTCCTACAATAACAAGACCTACAGCTCTTTTAGCTCTTAATAACAACTTTTATAACTCTTCTAAAATTTGCAGACTTTTATCATCGTATCAAATATCATTTAACTTTACCAGTGTCATAACAAAAAAAGGATTTTGTAGAATAATAACTGAGTCATCTTGGCAATAGAGTTGATACAGTTAGAGATTTTACAACAAGAACAACTTATGTTATATTTTGGATAATCACCGGTGATCACATTATTATCAATTAATAAGACATATGGTTCAGGTACACAAGACATGACTTTGGCATTGGTGATATTGTCTCCTTTACATTTATTCTTTGGGATATAGGAAATATTTATTGATCCCATCCTTGCAACTAATTTCCACAACTGAGTTTCATAATTACGGTGATTAACAGTTCAAATTTCTTCTACTGATCTTTTTGCTTCAACTTTATTTGATGGAGCCCAGTCGTACAAATTCAAATCTGCAGTAACATTTTCCTCCAGCTGAGAGGATGAAGTAAGGGTGGATCTGGACTATATGTCCATTAAGATTCAGCTTGAATCCACATTGTCAGAGTTAGCAATATCACCATCCTAATTTCTGTTAGGCGAGACATCTTCTGCAAAGTGTACCAGCTTTTCAGGAAGCCACTTTGCACTTTTAGCGTCCTGTGAAAAAACACTAACATAGCCTCGACCCCATATTAACATAGGGTTGGGTCTTTTTCATTGTTTTGTTAATGCATCTTTCCATTTCATTTCAGCATACTTTCCTTGTATATGTCCCCATTGTCTGTCTGCAGCAGACCTGTCATTGTTATTCAAAATTTAAAAAATTTAAAATAAATTGTAAGTGAGAAATATAATTA
>NW_006399861.1:9789452-9790960 GCF_000299155.1 Elephantulus edwardii
GTCATTGTACCAGTACCATGCTGTCTTTACCACTACGGCAGTGTAGTAGGATTTGAAATCAGGGAGTGAGATACCTCCTACCGTTCTTCTATTCTTAAGGCAGTTCTCCTTCTTTAATTTTATTTAAATAATTTTTTATAGTGGAATGAGTGCATTCTTGTTTTTGAGGATTGTAAGGAATTCCAGTTTTATGAGAAATATTAAAATATTTACAAAAATTTTGAGAACTTTTACAGATATAGCCAGGAGCATTATTAAGTTTGATTATTTTAGGAATTTTAATATAAAAAATCTAATAAACAATGTTTTATAACATATTTAGTTGTTTTTTCAGATAAACAAGATAATACCACAAAAACGGAACTGATATTAATAATAACATGAACAAGTTGCAATTTTTCAAATTTAGGAATATGAGCTACATTTATTTGTCAAATATGATTTGGCTATAATCCTCTAGGATTTACTTTAAAATGTGGAACAAGTAATAAGATAAATATTTTTCACATAATTTTACAATATTTTTAGCAGTTTCTTTCAGAATATGAAACATTTTATGTAAATATTTACTATTAGCATGATGACTATGATGACATTTTGTTAAATTAAGATTTATTAAATATTTATTAGCCAATTTATATTCTTTTGCTAAAGGTCCTGGTAAAGAAGATGAGACTTAATATGACTTATAAAAATATGATTATTTCTTTGTCTTTTAATAATCAAATGTGTTGAAATAATTGTGAAACTATAGAATTTTTTGTTTTGATAATATTTACTGTATTAATTGGAAGTGCATGAACTATATAAACATTATTACAAAATATATTTATATTATGAGGGTAATTTATTAATACTTGCTTAGTAGCTTTTAATTTGGCTTGTTGTGCTGAAAATGATGACCATTCAACTATATTAAAATTTTCAATTGGTCCAAAAACAGCTTTTCTTTTAGAAGATCCATCAGTAAATATTACAAGAGCATCAGAAATTGGTTGATTAGTAAAAATTCTAGAGAATATAAATGAATTTTTATTTGCAAAATAGAATCATTTATCTTTTGGATCATGATGAGTAGTTTGACCAGGATAATTGGCTAATGCAATTATTTATTTTGAACAATATTGACATAGCCAATTAACTTGCAAAGCATTATAAGGGACATCGATTTCATAAGGTCTTATATTAAAACATGGTAATGACTCCTTTCTTGATTGTGCTACTAATTGAGATACAGCCTATGGATAAGTCCACAAAACATTTTTAGGTGAACGGAATAAATGAATTCATCCTAAAGCAGCATTTTGCCACAATACAGCAGTAGGAGTCCTTACAGCATTTAAAATACACAGCAATAACTTTTTACTATAATTTATACAAGATAGAAAACAGGAAAAGATAGAATCTTGAGTCAACAAAATCGATACTCCACTAGCAAAACTCACAAAAGAAAAGAGAGAGAAGACGCAAATAATCCGAATAAGAGATGAATCAGGTAACATCACAAC
>NW_006399861.1:9815022-9816634 GCF_000299155.1 Elephantulus edwardii
TGCTCCCTACCTTCAGCAGTGTTATAATCCCAATTGGGGTGAATGAGAGGAAATCCCGCATCCATGGCAGCAGGAGTCTGGACTGGTTGTCCTGCAGCATCTCGGACATTTTTCCTGGCTTCCGTCTGAATTCTCTCTCACTCCTCAGTAGTGAAGAGGACCTGGAGAAGTTGCTGGCAATCATCCCAGGTATGTTGGTGAGAGAACATGAAGGACTCAATTAGTCCAATAAGCCCTGTGGGGTTATCTGAAAAGGAAGGATGGTTAGTCTTCCAATTATAGAGGTCAGCAGAAGAAAATGGCCAGTACTGGAGCAGTTGGAGTTGTCCTGGCTCTGGGGGCCCTCCGTAGGCTCATAAGGGGAGAGCCACAGCGGAATCTGGGCTCTCTAGACCCCTCCGACTGCGAGTCCCCCATGCTTGTCCCTGGGGGGCACTCGCGGGGATGGGTGGACCGGTATCAACCTGGCCCTGATATGGGGGAGGATTGTGGCGCATTTCAGGCCACTCAGGTGGATTTTCAATCTCAGGATAAATTTTGGGTGATGCTGATGGTGCAGCTTCTGGGGCCAGAAGAACTCTGGACTCAGAAGTTTGGGCTTTTAGGGCTAATGCGCGCGGAGGGGTGGTATGGTTCTTCAAAATCCAAGGTTTTACCCACGGTGGTGGATTCTGCACTAAATCCTGCCACACGATGATGTATGGCTGTTGGTCAGGATGCCCGTTTGGTCCTTCCTGGAAAACAAGATCTTTATCGCCAAAATGATTGTTAAGTCAAATGCGCCCTCTGGTGGCCAACCAACTCCCAGAGCAGGCTACTCAGAGTTACAGAAGGTTTGCCAAGGTCCTTTTTTAACATTAACGGAGAGATTATTAGCCCTAGTTCTTACGTCACAAAAATGTCCTAAAGTCAGGGAAAGGGGTGTCGTTAGATTCTGTCCCATTTTAGTCGCCCACAGAACACAGCAGACACTCACAAGAAATACAAGACACACAAGAAGCTCTCTTCGTGACAACCAATTGAAAGCTGCTTCAGACGGAAGAGCCCTCCGGGCCCCTCCTCTCCGGTGGGACACGCTAAGTCCCTCAGACGGACCGGAGACCATTAAAGTCTCTGGATCCATAATCCACCCAAAGGGACGTCTCCCTCTGGGCCGTGACTCGTGGTTTTTTCCAAGCACGTCTGCTTTTGCCACAGTCACAAACTGAAAGTAAGCGGAGAATAAAACAGACTTACGAACACACAGGTTTGGTGGTGCAGCACAGACAAAGAAACAAAGAAATTCTAGAGGATCCTCTTACCTCCAAGTGGCTGGCTGGCGGGTTGTGGGGGTGACTGCTCGATCCCGGACAAGCCCCCAAATGAAAGACCCTAAACTAGGGCTTTTCCCAGACCGGGCGCGACCCCGAGCAACTCATACCAGATCCACTTGCTGTAAACACAAGAGGCTTTATTGACAAAGCTTCGGGGACGACTTGTATCTCACATAAGAGACAGGGAAGTCGACCCCAAGCCTCAAAAAGCAAGGGAATTTATACTAGGTCTAGGGGTTCTTTGGCATAGAGATAGCTCATTGGCTCTTTGGAAAAGGAGTTCAATTTTAGGTCAGGTG
>NW_006399861.1:9817768-9827029 GCF_000299155.1 Elephantulus edwardii
ATATAGATCTCTTCCAGTCAGTTGGCCAAGTGGTTGTTCTCCAGATTTCCTGGCACAACTTGGTGAGCACATCCAGGGCAGCATCTGTTCGCTGAAATATCTCAACTGGGATATCATCTATTCCTGGAGCCTCATTTTTTGCTATTTCCTTCAAAGCAGCTTGAACTTCTTCCTTCATCACCATAGGCTCTTGCTCATATGGGATTTCATTAAATTCTTCTGTGTCTACCAGTTCCTTTTGATACAGTGACTAAGTATATTCTTTCCATCTTCTTTTAATACTTCCTAGATCATTTAATATTCTGCAAAAAGCAGGTACAAAAGGTGCAGAAGTGGGGGGCGGGGGGAGGCAAACAATAGAGAAATGACTCGCAGGAAAAGCCTTACAGCGCCCACAGGTACAAAAGGCCAGAGGCTGTGCCAAGCTCTCGGGCCAAGAAGAAAAAATACAATCTATATACCAGTTCTACAGGACACATCAACCTCCATCAGAGACATTACCACTAACTAAAGAGACACTGTTCACAGCAAAAGAAATTGTCAGGAGCTCATGTATCTGGAATCACAGAAGGCAAGAAAACTTCAGATACAAACTGTCAGATTAAGGATTGGATAATGGAAGATAAATACTGAAGGTATTTGGTAGAAGTGAAGGGGTATCCTGGTGGAAGGTGGAGGTGGGAAATAAGTGGGTCAATACACTGGGCCAAGGGCAGTGACAACACTGTAACTAATGATTAACTCCACAATGAGAGATTTATCATTCACTGTTCTATACTCCTAAATCTGAACATTCAGATTAAGACAGACTAGGAAGAAGGATTGGCCATCCACTTCTGAATAGCAGGCCTCTGAAAACCCTATGTACAAGATCATATATAAGCAAAATATTATTGAAGATTATTTAAAAACCACCAGAAAAGTACATTGACAGAGAACTAGAAATGCAAGCTGGCTTTACAAAAGGCAGTGGCACCAAGGATATCATTGCTAATGTCAGATGGATCTTGGATAAAAGCAGAGAATATCAGAAGAATGTCTATTTGTGTTTTATTGACTATGTAAAGGCATTTGACTGTGTGAATCATAACAAATTATGGCTAACATTGCAACAAATGGGAATTCCAGAAACTTAATTATGTTTACGTGAAATCTATACCTAGAGCAAAAGCTGTTGTCCAAAGAGAGCAAGGGAACACTTGTTAAGTGCCAGAGTCGTAGACAATTCATAGCGACTCTATGAACAAAAGTCCTGAACACACATAATTTTCATCATTTCTCTAAGTTTATAGAGTTTCTGCAGGTGATCTATTTCAGGAGTGGATGCCACTCCTGCTTCCAAGCCTTTTTTAATTTGAGAGCTCCACCAAACACCAAACACTGCACACCATGGGTAACATTTTGACATATTTGTGTCCCAGTGTTTACCATCATAGCAACCATGAGTTGCCTCTGTACAGCAAATTGACAGACCAATGCTATACTACTTAGAAGACAAGCCCCAGACTGGTGAACAAATGCCTTTTTAAATACAAGGCCAAATCCAAACAGCTCACACTCAATTGCAAGCAACAGTCCCACCCAAGCCTCAGCCAAAACAGAAAACATACCTTTGTAGAATCCAGGTGCTCTATTCATCTTCCTGAACTGGAAGCAGTCCCAGACATGTGAACAAATGCCCTTTTAAATATGAGGCTAAACCCAATCAGCTCACACCCAATTGCAAGCAACAGTCCCACTCAAGCCTTAGCCAAAACAGAAGACACTCCTTTGTAGAATCCAGCTGCTAAGGGAACACTACATGGTTTAAAATCAGGAAAGTGTGTACCTATTCAATCTGTATGCTAAGCACATCATTCAAGAAGCTGAGCTTCACTAATCAATTTTCTCTTGCTGCCTTCCATCCTTAGCAGTGACACTTTCACTGGTGGAAAATGGCTGAGACCATATAGAACTCATGTGTACGTTCAGGGAAAAGGCTGAAAAGTTCCCTAAAGAAGAAGAAAAAGATAAAAATGATAGCCAAGGCTACATCAGCTAAACCAGAATATGAGGATAAAGAAGTTGCTAGCTGCATAGATTCTGCAGGAAGTTGTGGATTTGAGGATGATGTCTTTTCTCCTGAGGGTGAAGCATTAGAAACGGGCAATGAGGAAGATCATGAACCCTGTGACAAAGAAAATGCAAACGCTACTGAATCTGGTACTGGAACAAACATAAGTTAGGCAATGAGGCCATGGCTAAAATTCTTAACAAAAAGACTCCTAAAGACAAACCCAGTCTCTCTTTAGGTGCTTTCTATGGAGGTGGAGGTCATCTCCTGCTGGCATAATGGCTGCCCTCAGAACCCTGGTGAAGACAAAGACTGTCAAAAAGATGTCAGATCATTATGTCAAAACAGATGAGGAAGAGAACTGTATAAAAGGACTATCTGATTAGGTATTATTTGCATGACAAGAGTCTGGAATAAGAGCTGCATAGTAAAGTGGACTGGGGGTGGGGTGTGGGGGGGTGGAGATTGTATAACAATGAAACAATTTTTTTCTTTTTTCAAAGAAAAAAGCAAAGTGAGGAGGAGGGGTGGGCAGAGAGGAAAATGTGCAACAATGAATGGGAAAAAGAAAATAAAATAAAATAAATGGATCTATAAAAAAAATTACATGTTGCATTGGGAAAAAAAGAAAACAAAAGTTAAGTGTAATTGGTGCATCTACAACAAGGTTCAGAGAAGATTTAAGGGCCAGATCTTGATGCCCAACATTGGCTATGGAGCAACAGAAGACAAAGTACATGTTGCCCAGTGTCTTCCACAAATTCCTAGTCCACAATTCAAGGAGTTGGAAGTGCTGCTGATGTGTGACAAGTCTTACTGTGGTGAGATAGCTCACAATGCCCTAAGAACCACAAAGTCATCATGGAAAGAGCAGCCCCCTGGCCATTAGAGTCACCAATCCTAAGGCCAGACTGCACAGTGAAGAAAATGAATGAATAAAAATGGGAAGGGGTAGGGATAAATTATTCCCCTGCCCTCATGCCATTAGAACTGGTCACTGTAAAGTTTTCAGTATCTGATTTTTGACTACCAGGTGTCTGAGGCATCTGAGTATAAATTCGTTAAGGAGTGTGAACCATTTGCGGCAGGCATTTAAAGTGAATTCACATATACTATTACAAAAGTATAGGTCATAGAAGGATGTCTATCTTAAATTACTATTTTAATGTTGATGTTAATGTGAGATATTCAAGATTGCCCCTTTTGAAGCCTTTATCTTATAAAGAAAGCTTCAGGTGTGTTGGAGAGCTAAAGGATTTTGCTCAGCTTGGAGACCTTTTTAATTTCCAAAAAAACAAATCTGTTTGTTTTACTCGTGATTTCAGGATATGATCCTCAAGCTAATGAAATAAAACTTTTTTCATAATAAAAAAAATGGGAAGGGGGAGAAAATCCATCATTCTGAGAAAAAGAAAGATCTGGAAAAAGAGAAAGAATAGTTAAAGCAAGAGATACTAGAGAAAAGAAAACAGTTTAATAAGTGTAGTGGGAAATAATGTGCAGAGTAAACCCAGATACTGTCAAAGAAAAAGAAATCTTTAAAGGATTGCAACAAGAGGGGTGGTGCAGTTATTTAATGTTGTTCAGAAGCATCAAAATAACATTGATGAAAAAATTAAAGAAGCTGCAAGTTTTATTAGGAAGTATGCTAAGTTGATATCAACTGTTTGTAAGAAAGATTTCATCAGTGTTCTTAGAGGAATAGATAGAAGTGCAAATGACAAGACTTCTACTGGGAAGAACTCTAAAGCCAAACAGAATGAAGTGAAATCAGAAAATAATCCAGGCTGAAATATTCTCCATGATGATTTAATGATGAGAGCATCTGTGAAGGACTGGGATTTATGAGGGAAAGTGATGGATCAGACAACGGCCAACCATAACTAGGAGCTACAAGTGAACTTGTTGCATGAAGTGATGTAGAAAGAAAATTTGTAACCGTTTTTTATTCCCCCCAAGAAAAATGTCTGTGGCCCTGATACTGGATGCCATTATAATGCTATAATAAAAGCAAAGTTTAATATGGGAAAAGGAAGCCTCAAAATTGATAAGAATGAAAACCAAATGACTTATTCTTGTCTACTTTGGTGTTTACTTTTTCCACATTAAGCTTTGTTAAAATTATTTTCACAACATGTATACTTTTTAACATTATTCCTCAAAACACTTTGAAAATGTAAAAGAACTACTTGATCAAGATGTAAAAATTTTGCTTTTTATAAATTTTCATGTTACTCATGGATATTGTGTTAATATCAATGTTTCTAGAAATAGCAATGCTAATTCATAAGTAAAATAAACAGTTTCAAGTGTTTGTTGTTTTTTTTTTTTAAAAAAGAAGCTGGGAGAGCTCTGGTGGCCTAGAGGCAAGAAGCTGCACTGCAATCCCAGAGGAACACAGTTCGAATCCACCAGATGCTCTGCCGGAGAAGGAGGCGCAATATCCTCCTGTACCAGTCAGATCTGATTTGACGGTACACGCACACAAAATAATAAAAAAAAAATTAAAGCTGGACTTTTGAAAAAGAGTGTTGTGTCAGGATTGGAGGAAGGCTAACCTGCTCTGTGCAGATGACACAGTAGTGCTTGCTGCATGTGTTGAAGACCTGTGGTGCTTGGACTCTTCCCCACCCCTGGTAGGAGTGTAAAGTGGTACAGCCTATATGGAAAACAGTCTGACACTTTCTGAAAAAATTTAGAAATAGAACTACCATTTGACCCAGCAATTTCACTACTGGGAGTATAACACAAAGAAACCTGAGCCACGATGCAAACAGATGTGTACACAGTCATGTTTATTGCTGTGTTATTCACAATAGCAAAAAGATGGAAGCAACCCATTAACAAATAAATGGATAGAGAAATTATGGTATATTCACACGATGGAATATTACACAGATTTTCCCAGTGCAGTGGTTCTCTTTATTTCCTGATTGTTGGTATTAAGGGTGTTAATCAAGCATATGAGGTGATTGAAAATCTCATGACTTGGGCTAGGCACACATTAGTCTTCATAGTGACATCTTTGTTTTGTGACTTTATTGGTTTGTGGGATTCCCCCCCCATTCATATACATTGTATTTCACATTCCTTCATTCACATTATATTTCACACAATCATTCCCATACATTGTGTTTTATAAAATTAATCACCGCCATGGCATTTAGCTTTTAAAAAAAATAAAATTTAAGGGAATTTCCAAACACCCAAAAGTAAAGAGAATATTTATATGAACTTTTGCATACTCATTCAATTTCAACAACTATACATTTTCTGCCATTCTTGTTAATGTTCCTCTCTTGAGTTTTGAGATGCATTGCACTGGGAAAATCTGCAGTTAGGGAACTCTCCAAATTATTGAGGATTAATGATGTCAGTTTGAGGAGTAAGGTACGTATGATTCAGGCCATAGTCTTTCTGATTACCTGTTATGCATCTGACCTGAAGTAGGATGACAGAAAAATAATTGATGCCTTTGAGCTGCTGTGTTGGAGAAGAACACTAAACATCCCATGGATGGCCAAGAGAACAAAAAGATATGGTTTTTTAAAATTTTTTTTATTATATTATTTTTACGTGTACTGTCAAATCAGATCTGACTGGTACAGGAGGAGATTGCCCCCTCCTTTTCCAGCAGAGCATCTGGTGGATTTGAACCACGTACCTCTGGGATTGTAGTGCAGCGTCTTGCCACTAGGCCACCAGAGCTTCCTCCCACCCAAAAGATATGTTTTGAAGAGGGCGCAGCTGGAGTGCTCTTTGGAGAAAGAATGATGAAGCTTTGCCACAGATACATTGGGCATGTTGCTAGGAGGGGCTATATTCTTTGGAGAAGGACATACTATTGGGAAGGGTGGACAGTCGGTGAAGAAGCGGAAGATTTTCTTTCTTTCTTTTTTTTTTTAGGAGAGAAAGACTTTCAACCAGGTAGATTGATATGGTGACCACTGAAATGGGCTTTTGTGTGCCAGAAAGTGTGAGGATGGCACAGGATAGAACAGCGTTCAGATCTTTTGTTTATAGGATTGCTATGAATTGTACTCAACTCAACGGCACGTAACAACAACAAAAAACAACATATGCATGTAAAAGCTTGACAATGAATAAAGGAAATTGAAAATTTTCACAACAACAACAAACACCCCCCCCAAACTGATAAAGTCAGTTTTGGGAAGTAAAGGGTCAAATTCTGACAACAACAACACAAAGTTAAATGCAAGATATGAACAAGAGAAAATGTACAAGAGCAAGGGGATGATGAGACTTTTCTGCATGTTTTCCCTGGAAGTCTAAACTCATCTAAATTAGTATTTTTTTTTAATTTTTTATTTTATTATTTTTGTGTGAGTGTACCGTCAAATCAGATCTGACTGGTACAGGAGGAGATTGTCCCTCCTTACCCGGCAGAGCATCTGGTGGATTCAAACCGTGAGCCTCTGGGATTGTAGTTGCACCTCCTTACCACTAGGCCACCAGAGCTCCCCTAAATTAGTATTTTTTTAATTGAAATAAAGTTTTAACGTTCGTTTATTCTATGTCAAAAAGCTTGATATTTTCTTATTCTATATTACAAAAATGAAGACTCATCCCATGTCTCTACTAATTTATAATTTTCCCTTTATTTCCCTTCCTCAATTTTCTTAGCCCAGGTTTTCTAGTCTCATCTTCAATGAGTTCACTTGAAGAAAGAGAAGTAGAGAAATTTTGGAGAAGAAAGTGTGGGTCAAGTGTCAACAGAGGTAAATCAACTAAAGCTGAAGAGTGTACCAAACTAGATTCTGATAAAGATACAAACAGGCTTTGTTGCTCAATGTGGCTAAAAATTGTGATTTGTTATTTATTCTGTAAATCAAAAGTTGAGCTAAGTTGTTGATATTTTAAAGTCAGATTTCATATAAAAATCCAAATTTCTAATGTTATAGAAAAACATAACAGAGTCTGTTTAAAGAAAAATGTAATCAAGGAAAGAGTAAAGACAGGTGTTCCACTGGACAATAAAGAAGAAAACATTTTTGTACAGTTGGAGCAGAAACCAAAAACTACAAAATCATAATTGGCTGAAAGACAATCAGGGCAGTCTAAGAATGTCTAAGAGCAGAGGCTAGGCAGGTATAGGTGGTTAATATTTATGTGTACGTGTTTGATCTGTATGCTGAGCAAATCATTTCAGAAGCCGGACTTCATGAAGCAGAATGTGATATCAGGATCAGAAGGAAGACTCACCAACAACTAACTTGTTTCATGCATATGATACAAACTTGCTTGCTGAAAGTGAGGAGGACTTGCAACACTTGCAGCCTTCAATATGGGTCTCAACATCAAGGAAACAAAATCCTCACCCCTGGGCCAATAGACAATATCATGATATATGGGGGAAAGAAAGATTGAAGTTGTCAATTATTTCATCTTGCTTGAATCCACAATCAATAGCTTTGGTAGCAACAGTCAAGAGATCAGAAGATTCTTGCATTGGGAAAATCTGCCATCAAGGACTTCAAAGATCTAAGGAGCAAAGATGTTAAAGACTAAGGTGCACCTGATACAAGCCACAGTCTTTTCAATTACATTTGTAAGTTGCACTAGTGAATAAGGATGCAGAAGAATAATCAATGCCTTTAAGTCGTAGTGTTGGAGAAGTGCACTGAATATCCCATGGACTGCCAAAGAATAAACAGATATGTCTTGGAGAAAGTGTAGCCAGAGTGCTCCTTAGAGGTCAGGGTGGCAAAGCTTCATACATTGGGCATGTTGTTAGGAGAGACTATTCCTCTGAAAAGGATATTTTCCTTGGAAAGGTGGAGGTAAAATCCACCTCAGGGAGGTGGATTGACACAGTGACTACAACGGGCTCAAGTATATCAGTGATGGTGAGGATGGCACAAAATAAGGCAAGGTTCAGATCTGTTGTTCACCGGGTCACTATGAATTATATGCAACTCAGTGGCATCTAACGACAACATACAATTGGCTGATGGTGTTGTTATGAGTATCACAACATTTTGTGGGTTTGAGAATAATGGGAATTCCAGAACAAGTAATTGTGCTTATGTGAAACCTATACTTAGACCAGGAGGCAGTTGTCAGAACAGAGCAAGGAAACATTGCATGGTTCAAAATTGGGAAGGGTGTGTTCCAGGGATATACTCTATCTTCATACCTGTTCAATCTATATGTGGAACAGATCATCTGGGAGACTGGACTCTATGAGAACTGTAGCATCAGGATTAGAGGAAGACTCATTAATAACTTGCATTATGCAGATGACACAACCTTGTTCTAAGAAACTGAAGAGGACTTGAATTGTTTGGTGCAGGTCAAGGACTGCAGTTTTCAGTATGGATTGCATCTTAACATCAAAAAAACCCAAAGATTCTTTTCACTGGAGCAACTGGCAGCATCATGACAGGTAGAGAAGAGAATGAGGTTAACAATTTCATCTTGCTCAGATCCACCAGCAGTCAGAAAATCAAAAGGTGAGACTTTGCTTTGCTTTAGCAAAGTCTACTCTCAGGGACTTCTCAAGAGTGCTAAGAACAACAATGTCAGTCTAGAGACTAAGGTGTGCTTAATCCAGGCCATGGTCTTTGCAATTCTTCCTATGCATCTAAGAGCTGGATAATGACTAAGGATGGCAGAAAAAGAATTGATATCTTTGAGTTGCAGTGCTGGAGGAGAGTATTGATTCCCTCCTGGCAACATGCCCAAACAGTCAGACGAAACCTCAGAATCCTTGCCTCCAAGGAGCAACCCAGCTCCACCTTTTCCAAGACTTATGTTTGTTCTCTTGGCATAGTCACTATGGCAATGGGGGCAGGTGTGTCTGAGATAGTGAGATTGGCTCAGGTAAGGCAGAGTTCAGAGCTAGTGTTCATAAGGTTATTATGAGTCCTAGTCAACTTGGTGGCACATAACAACAAACAACATGTCTAGATTAGAATCCATATTGTCATTAAGATGTCATTTTCTTGTTGGTTGGTTTGCATTATAATTAAACAGGGCCCCCATTTTCCATAGATTGCTCTGTAAGTCTCTTTTAACCCATAGTCCTTCCTCTACCTTTTGAAATGCCATTTTCTTACTGAAGAAACTGAGTAATTTACCCAACTTTTTTGTTCTTGTGTGTTGTGGAGTCAGAACAGACCCAGAACTGGCTCTCCAGTGTGTTGGGAGTTTTTTCCCCCACTTTTTAAAAAAGTTTATTTATTTTT
>NW_006399861.1:9829097-9833882 GCF_000299155.1 Elephantulus edwardii
CATATAGCATTTGTCCCTTTGTGACTGAGATACCTCACTCAGCATAATGTCCTCCAGGGTCACCCATTTTGAATAATATTGCATGAGTTTCTTGTAAAGCTTATTTTTTAAATACACATTTTCCTCCACACTTTTGTGCATTGGCATTATGTTCCATACAATCATTCCCATATATGGTGTTTTATAAAATCAATCACCATTGGATTATGCCTACCATTATCTCATTTTATCAAGTCCATCCTGGATTGCCCATCTTTCTCCCACATAAGTAGCTGGTGGATTTGAACCACATACCTTTGCATTGACAGTGCAGTTCCTTACCATCAGGATTTGCCAGAGTTTCCCCAACTCAGAATTGGGTTGATTTCTTTCTTGTGCATTAATTTGAAGTTGTTGCTGCTATGCGCCATTGAGTTGCTTGTGACTCATAGTGACCCTATGTACAATAACCCCGAAATTTACTCTATCCTGTGCCAACTTTATTATCTCGGACACACCTACCCCCAGTACCCTAGTCATGGAATCAATCCATTTCATCAGGCATCTTTCTCTTTTGCTGTCCACCCATGATGCCCCTAAGGACTGGTTCCTCCTTGCAATATGCCCAAAGCATGTCAGACAAAGCCTCAGAATCCTTGCCTGCAAGCAGCAGCCTGGTTTCACCCTCTCTAGGTCGAAACTGTTTGTTCTCCTTGCAGTCCATGGTATATTCAATACTCTTCTTCGGCACCACAGATAAAAAGAATCGATTCTCTTACTATCATGCCTAATCATTGTCCAGCTTTCTGACACATAGCAAGTAATAGTGAAGACTATGGCCTAGATTAGGCACACCTTAGTCTCCCGACTGAGATCGTTATTGCTTTTCAGTACTCTGGAGACGACCCTGACAACAGACTTTCCTCAATACAATTCGTCTTTTGGTTTCCTGGCTGCTGGTAACAAAAGTGTTGACTGTGGGGCCAAGCAAACCAAAGCTGTTAACAATCTTAATCTTTTCACCATCTGTCATGCTGCCAATCGGCCCAGTGGTGAGAATCTTTATTTTCTTGATGTTGAGCTTCAATATACATTGAAGGCTGCAGTCCTTAACCTTCTGCAGCAAGCGCTTCAGGTGCTCCTCAGTTTCAGCAAGCAGGGTTGAATCATTCACATAACGCAGGCACTCCTGAATTAAACCAAAGCCTTTGTTGGTTCTGGGTTCCTTTGGAAGAGTGGGAATCAATTCACACACACAGTTGTTCAAAAAATTCATATATTTAAGTGTTTTCATTTTGATTGCTCCATGTCCCCCTAACGTTTGTCTGTCGTGGTTGTGTGCTGTCCAGTCGAATCTGACCAATAGTAACCCTCCAACGGGTTCTCAGAGACTATAAATCACACGGGAGGAGATTGTCCATCCTTTGTCGAGATTAACGATTTTATTATGATTTTCAAAATGGTGAATTCTGAGCACTAAAAAAAATTGTATCTGCACTATCATATCTCAGATTAATCCCTTCAAAGTGCCAATTTCTCTTCTCTTTCAAACCCTATCTGCATAATTTGGCTTTATCCCTCCTGGTCTTGCCCACTCTCTCTTCAGCTTGTGCATCCTGCTGCCCAAGTCTTCTGGTTATGTCTCAGAATCTATCATCTTGACTTCGTTTCTGGTCACTTTAACGCGGGATTCTAGATTTTATTCACTAATAAATTGGTAGCCTAGCAGTGACTGAGCAATGTCGGTTGTACTTATTTTATTCTTTGCTGTTGCCCCACAATGAAGTGTTCTCAGAGTAGTACAGACGCGATAGTAGAGGAAGTGAAGGCCAAACACGGTTTCTGGAGGCTATCTGCTTCTTATCGCTGCAATAACTTTATCTGGCACTGGCGTTTTTTTGCTCAGTTGATCGGGCAGCCTGAACAGATTAGGTGACTGAGAAGGAATACAGCTCGCTAAATCAGCACCAGCGCAAGTAACCTGGGAGGAGACACTCGCACAAGCAAGCAGGAGACGCCCTCGGCTCAAGGGTGCGTGAACAGGAGTGGCATCCGCGCAGGCGCGCTGGGCGAGAGGTGCGGAGACGAGACTAGCACCTGCGCAGGCGCGCTGGGCGGAACGGGCCACAAGATGGCAGGTGTCAAAGCTGGTGGCCTGTCAGCAATGAGGTGGTCTCTGCTGCTGCTGTTGGCATTGTCAGCAGCGGGTTCGCAGGCGCTCTATTTCCATATTGGCGAGACCGAAAAGCGTTGCTTCATCGAGGAGATCCCTGACGAGACTATGGTCATCGGTCAGGCCGGCTTGAGGGTGGAGAGGGCCCTTCTTTCCCTCCTCCCCTCCCATGGCGCCCCTTTCTCCTCGCAGTGGCGGCCTCGGCGCGAGGCTCCCTGGAGCTCAGCCTGTTGACCGCAACCCAGCACACCTGTGGGGCCTGCGGAAACCAGGCCAGCAGGCTGAGTGCTGCGCCCGGTTGGTCCCAAAGTGGCCTTGTTGGCGCCCCTGCTTCGTCCACGCGCGGAATAAAGTACTGGGGCGGGTTGTGATGGGTCTGTTTCCTCCACAGGGAACTACCGCACCCAGATGTGGGATAAGCAAAAAGAGATCTTCCTGCCCTCCACCCCCGGCTTGGGGATGCACGTGGAAGTGAAGGACCCTGAAGGGAAGGTACGCCCGCTGGTAGGGTGACTTCCAGGCAGCATTTAGTTTTTACTAAGTGGAGCCCGACTTGTGGACGGTACCAACAACTTTAGCAGTGCGTTGAGGGCTCAGGGACTCAACAAGATGAGGGTTTAAGTGGAGCCTTTGAGAGGGCACACGGCTGAGGAGGGTTTGTCAAGGCGTCCTGTGTTGCAGGTGATACTGTCCCGGCAGTATGGCTCCGAGGGCCGCTTCACTTTTACTTCCCACACTCCTGGAGACCATCAGATCTGCCTGCACTCCAACTCGACCAGGATGGCCCTTTTTGCTGGTGGCAGACTGGTAAGGAATTCAGTTTCTAAACCGGTGACTTACCACCATCGTCATAGGTGGTATTTTGTGGCACAGTGTTGAGGAGACAGGCCCATCCAAGAACAAGAGTTGGTTACATAGGCCGCCTTTCAGCCTTTACGGGAACAGTGGGAGGCTGAAGCACTTACAGGCAATAATGTCAGAATGTTTCTAACCTTTCACTTTTGGGCTCCAATCTGTGTTCTCCTATAGCGTGTGCACCTAGATATTCAAGTTGGAGAACACGCCAACAATTATCCAGAGATTGCTGCCAAAGATAAACTGACAGAGCTGCAGCTGCGAGTGCGCCAACTGCTTGACCAGGTGGAGCAGATCCAGAAAGAGCAGGACTACCAAAGGGTGAGGGCTTATCTCCTTGAACTTGGACATGGCAGTTGACCTTTATACGCATTAGACCTGCCTAAAGTTTCTGCTTGGTGCCATTCCACTTGGGACATAGTTCTTTAGAGAATGGAAGTAAGGCTCCTGTTGGCCTAGTGTATAGCAGGTCTGGTTGCTAATGAAAAGATCAAGAGTTCGGACCCATAAGCCACTGCAAGGGAAAAAAGTGGGGTCTCTTCCCCTAGCCTCAGAAACCTAATAGAGGCCTGCTATGAATTGGACTTGGCTTGATGGCAATACTTCTGTTTTTATTTTAAAGTGAAACTTTCAGTTATTCATTGACAACAGTTTATAACTGAGTAATATCTATGGCTTCACCTACTTTCCTTGGGTCTTGTCTGAAATGGCAGGAGCATGCTTGTGAAGTGGTAGTAGCCCCTCCGTGTGGCAGTCTCAGGGGGACATGGTAGCATATGCAGTGGATTCACAAGCAGTATTCCAGAACTCATTTGGTCCTAGAGTTGAATACTATTATATGAGGGAGGGAGGATCTCACAACAGCCTAGGAGTGTCTTCTCACATTTCATCCATGTCCGTTGCTTCATACAGTATCGTGAAGAACGTTTCCGTCTGACCAGTGAGAGCATCAACCAGAGAGTCCTGTGGTGGTCCATCACCCAGACTGTCATCCTCATTCTCACTGGCATCTGGCAGATGCGTCACCTCAAGAGTTTCTTTGAGGCCAAGAAACTGGTGTAATGATCTTTCCATGTGACCTTCCATTTCATCTCAATATCTTGCCCACCTAGGTTTTGAGGGGAAAAGACCAAAAATAAGCCCCAGTGATTCCATTGCAACAACTGTTCAAATCCGCAACTTGTTAACACTAGTTCTCAAGGACACTGGATGTTAATCAGCACTTTTAAAATGCTGTCTCAAAGGAATCTGTGAACAGTTTGCACTGAGACAGGACCACATTTTGCCTCTATCACGTCCACTGATTTCCCTTTGTCCTTTCACAGAATGAACAAGTGAAAGCATCTCTTCTACTCTGTTCATGCACTACTAGTACAGATGAAAGGAAGGCCCTATGAAGCAGGCCTCTGCCTCACCACTCCCCTGCCTCATCCTGAGTTCACGAAGTTGTATTGTGAATGTAAATAAGGGGTAGATCGTTGGCCTTTGAAGATTCAGATTTATTTGTTTGTTTTTCTATAGTTACTTTTTGATAAATTATATTTTCCTTCCAAGTTCAACTAACCATCAATGTAGCTCCTTCTATTTAGCAACACATATTTGTTAACTACTCTAGCAGTTCTTAGTTCAGTGGTCCATGGATCAGAAAGCATGCATCCCAGAAGCTTGTAAGGCCTCAACCCCTCAGAGCATCCTAGTAGATACCTGGGGTTTCCATCACAGAGAGCCTCAAAGAGGTGACAGTTTCAGAGCTAGCAGAAGACTGTGTTTTAAAGGCC
>NW_006399861.1:9833982-9837102 GCF_000299155.1 Elephantulus edwardii
TAATGATCTTTCCATGTGACCTTCCATTTCATCTCAATATCTTGCCCACCTAGGTTTTGAGGGGAAAAGACCAAAAATAAGCCCCAGTGATTCCACTGCAACAACTGTTCAAATCAGCAACTTGTTAACACTAGTTCTCAAGGACACTGGATGTTAATCAGCACTTTTAAAATGCTGTCTCAAAGGAATCTGTGAAGAGTCTGCACTGAGCCAGGACCACATTTTGCCTCTATCACGTCCACTGATTTCCCTTTGTCCTTTCACAGAATGAACAAGTGAAATCATCTCTTCAACTCACTCTGTTCATGCACTTGTACAGATGAAAGGAAGGCCCTATGAAGCAGGCCTCTGCCTCACTACTCCCCTGCCTCATCCTGAGTTCACGAAGTTGTTTTGTGAATGTAAATAAGGGGTAGATCGTTGGCCTTTGAAGATTCAGATTTATTTGTTTGTTTTTCTATAGTTACTTTTTGATAAATTATATTTTCCTTCCAAGTTCAACTAAGCATCAATGTAGCTCCTTCTATTTAGCAACACATATTTGTTAACTACTCTAGCAGTTCTTAGTTCAGTGGTCCATGGATCAGAAAGCATGCATCCCAGAAGCTTGTAAGGCCTCAACCCCTCAGAGCATTCTAGTGGATACCTAGGGTTTCCATCACAGAGAGCCTCAAAGAGGTGACAGTTTCAGAGGTAGCAGAAGACTGCATTTTAAATGGCCCTTCTTATTTAAAGTGTGATGTGTCTTCTTGGCAACTATATCTGTTCTTTATACAGATTTTACAGTGAAATAAAATGTGTTGTAGTAGCTGTGTTTGAAATTTAATAAAAGGTGTGGGCAAGGGGAAGCACAAGGGCAAATGGAGGAAAGGCTCCTGATGGGGCATGCCTCTGTTGAATGACCTGGGGTGAACCTCCTTGTACAAGGGAAGTGGAGGAAAGGCTCCTGATAGGGCATGCCTCTGAATGGCCTGGGGTAGACATTGCTTACACAAGGGGAAGTGGAGGAAAGGCTCCTGATGGGACATGCCTCTGTGAATTACCTGGGGTAAACCTGCTTATACAAGGGAAGTGGAGGAAAGGCTAGGGGGTAGGGTTTACTCTGTGACTGACTTGGAGTGGACTTGCATGTAGACTCCTGGGGCTGGTACTGATCTGATCAGGCCAATCTCATGGGATATGGCAATGGAAAGAGTGTTTGCTCAACTATTTACAAATGTCAACCAATAGACTCATCAACAAGGAGTTGTGTAAATAAATGACTTAGTTTTTTAGTCCTTAGAAGTAATAAATTTGATCAGGTTATATAATATGCATCCTTCATGTCCTGCTGTTTTAATACCATAAGTTACTCTTGATACTTTATATCTTTAAATATTAAAGAAATTCACCTAAATTTTTCTTCCCATTTCCAATTCTCTTTATGTCCCACACTGTTCAAATTCTGAGCAGTCCAGTGAGGTAAAATGCCATAAGTGATATCTATATTTGGAATCTTAGGCAATGAGGGTTAGTGTGTTGCAATTAGTGAGACTGGCTCAGGAAAGGGAAGGAAGGGTTCAGAGCTGCTGTACACAGGGTTGCTATACATCGCAGGTGACTCAATGACACAACAATAACATACTATGACAGGTTTGGAAGCAGGAGTGGCATCTACTTCCTAAACCATACGCCTTCGGAAACTCTATGAACTTTGATAAATGTCAATAGTTGTAGAGGGGCTTCAGGCCTTTTGTTCATAGGGTCACTATGACCCAAAGGCAATCAACAACATTCCACTGATGATTACTAACCAATGACTATTTACAGAGATTTTTAATTTCCATTCATTCATTCATTGCTGTACTTCTTTCCCTGCCCAGCCCTCCCCCGCTCCTCCAGTTCCTTCCTCTCTCTGAAAAGTAAAACTCCTTCCCTGGTACACAATCCCCCTGGCACCCCTCCCATCGCCCCAAGTGCATTCCACTATGCAACCTTAATTGTGGACTCTTGTGATAACCATAATACCCTATCATACATTGCTTTTAAATTATTCTCCCCCTCATCTGTTTCAGTGCAGTATACACAATTTATCCAGTTTTGAGGGAAGCCGAATATAAAATTTAATAATAGACCAAATGCTGTATCGGGAAATGAGGGAAGCTTAATACAAGCTGAAGGTCACCTTGTGGCACTGGGGCAGGGCGTTCCCCAGGAGTCAACATTGTTCTTAGTTTGTGTCAAATGAATCCCTCCCTCTTGAGATTAGCATAAAGAGGAACTTGGCCTTATCTGTAAAAGATTTCACCATTATCCTTTGTTTTTGTTTTGTACTTACTTGTGATTTTACTTTGTTTACCTTCCTTATGATTCTAAATAAATACTCAGAGAAGCATGGCTTGGGGCCTTCAGTCATGGGAACTGTTGGCCCCCTGTTTTTCACACTCTCTGTTCTATATCATTCCTGGTAGTCTGTTTCATTATTAATAATTATAAAAATAATTTACCCTAGGTCTGCAACACAGTTTTTCTCAGTCTTACCCCAACCCTGATATCAGTCCCATTTTACAGCAGTGGCACCATGCAGTATTTGTCCTTGTGCGACTGAGATATTTCACTCAGCATAATGTCCTCCAGGCTCACCCATTTTGGATTTTTGAGGCTGTAAATCACATGGGAGGAGACTGCCCATCTTTCTCCCATGTAGATGATGGTGGATTATGGTGTCAATGCCTTGTTCTGCTCCTTTCCCCAGTTAAGGAATTAAACCTGGTGGGAGAGACTGGAGGAGAGGACAATGACCAAGCTACCAAAGTAGCACAGTGAAGAACAATTTCTGTTGCCCTTGGGAAAGAATAGTGGAAAGAGCACTAGGCCAAGGCCCTGTTGAGGCCACAGGCTGAAGCTTTTGTTAGAGAATGAGGGCAAGAAGAAAGGTGAGGAGGTAGATGTGGAGTTAAAAAGCAAAGATAGATTTATTAGAATAAAAACAACTATGAGATATCATTTCACCCCAGTCAAAATAGCAAAATTTAACAGAACAGGAAGCAACAAATGCTGGCGAGGTTGTGGAGAAACTGGAACCCTGATTCACTGTTGGTGGGAGTGTAAAATGGTGCAACCCCTGTGGAAAGCAGTATG
>NW_006399861.1:9838412-9868748 GCF_000299155.1 Elephantulus edwardii
TGCTGCTGACGTTAGTTAAAATATGGTTTTTGCCAGTAATTGTTTTTTCAGTTTGTGGTCAGCTAGTTCCTGGAACACAAACATTCACACAAGATCAAAGGTATAGGTTCTTACAATACAGATCAAAGGTATAGGTTTTTACAATGCAGATCAAAGGTATGGGCTCTTACAATACTTGGGTTTGGGGACATTATTTTTTTTAAAAAATTTTCCTTTCAAAAGGACAGGCTTATCCTCCCCAGAAATAAAGTAATGGAGGAGGGCAAGTGCTACCGGGGTGAGGTCTGAGCCAATGAGATGTCATGGAGAGTTCAAAGTTTAGTGCGTGGTTCTTATTCCAGTCCACTGTTCTCTGGCTTCACTAATGCACTTTTTTTTTCTTTTCTTGTTGTGTACTCTTGAGTCAGATCCAACTGGCATAGGAGGAGATAGCCCCTCCTTCTCCAGCAGAGCATCTAGTGGATTCAAACTGCATGCCTTTGGGATTGCAGTGCAACTTCTTGCCATTAGGCCACCATGGCTCCCTTACTCATGCACTTTAAAAATCCTAATTATGTTGCTTCCAGGGTGGGCATCCTTTTCCACATGTCAGTTTCTGCTTCCTGATTCTGATGGTTCATGTTTTATCAGGCATTAATTTCAGCCTCCCTTATCTCATTGGTTTTGGTGGAGGTGAATGAAACTTTTGCTTCCCAACTCAAGTTGAGAAAAGCTTGAGTCTTGACCCAAGTAAAACCAATGTGAATAGAGGCACCATTGCTTTGGGGTACCAGTTGGGAGGATCTGGATCAAGAATTGTGGCTCACCTAGTTCATGAATTAAGGTGTTGAGGTGGAAAATACACCGTTGGATCAGCTTGCATTGGAGGGGGCCAAGGCTTTGTAGTCATCATTCAGAACACAGCCTGAGATGGGCAAGGTGTCTGCTCTGACCCCTCTTTCCTGCTTACCTGGTCTTGCCATGGTAAATGAGTGCTGTGGAAACTGGCCATGCTTCACCACTGCAACTGTGATTGATTCTGATCAAAGAGATCAAAGTGGTAATATGTTTTTATTATGAATGATAGCCCATAATACTAAGCCAGAAGTAAGTTCTTTCCAATCTGCCCTAGTCGAATAGGACATATTTCTGAACTCAAATCCAAACATAGGCCTTAAAAGAAATTATATCCTTGCCAAATAACCTTACTTTTGCTTTATATAGTATGACTGCAAGGAAAGAAAATAAACATTGCCATAACTTAAAAAAAAAAATAATTATGGTCAGGGGGCACACCAACCTGTGCATCTTTCTCCTAAAGCAGTGATGTGTGCAACTGATTCCAACTCGATGTTATAAGACCGGGTATAAGTACTCCGTGTGGATAACAAGGCTTTTATCTTTATGGCAGGAGGACACCAAGTCTAGTTTGAACCACTGACCTGTTAAGAGGAGAGCGCTTAACCATTGAGCTACCTGGGGGACTCTTCTAAGGCAAAAACCAAAAAAGTACACTGTCCCCAGAGTTGGAACTGATTCATAGCTGATCAACCAGCAGGTTCTGTTGTTCTTAGGTGCTATCAGGTGAAGTACTACTCATAGCGACTCTGAAAAATAGAGCTGAACTCTGTTGTATCTTGCGCCATCCTCACAATGTCTGGCACACTCAAGGGCCCATTGCTACAGCCACTGAGTCAATCCTCTCTGTGGTTCACTCTCCTCCTTTCCAAGCATTATGTCCATCTCCAATGAATAACGCATAAGTACATGACACAAAGCTTTATCATTTTTGCTTCCAAGTAGTATTCTGGCTGCACCTTCACCAAGACATATATAAACTCTGTTCTTTTGGCAGTTTATGGGATATTCAGAACTTCTCCAACACCACAGCTCACCTGTGGCATCAATTCTCCTATTATTTCTATTCATTGTCCAGCTCTCAGATGCATAGCAAGTGACTGAAAACACCATTGCCTGAATCAGGCACACCTTAGTCCTCAAACTAGCATCACTGCTCTTCAATCAGGCTGAATTGATAATTAGTGACTGGAATGCTAAAGTTGGGAACAAAGAAGTAAGAGTAGTTGGAAAGTATAGACTTGGTGACAGAAATGAAGCGGGAAACACAGTGATCTATTTTTGTACAATCAATGACTTATGTCTATGAGTCACCTATGACTCAATGGCACTTAACAACACAGAGAGAGAACAGTTTTGGCCTAGTGGAGACTGAAAGCGATGCTACCAAGTCAAAGGTGGGTGACTCTAATCCGCGGCCCTAAGGCCTGTTTTTGTTTTTGCTCAAACTGTCTTCTAGGTTGTATAGCCCTGGCGTGTCGTGTCCACTTGCCTTACAGAGGTAACCAGTGGTGGCTGTGAAGCTGAACACTGTGACACTGATGTGTCAAATGCGATAAACGGTTACCTATGGTGGACAGTGTTTGGTGGCGCTCCCCGGTTGAAACAAGCTTGGAAGCAGGAGTGGCATCCACTTCTGTAAATGGCTTGCCTCCGGAAACCCTGTGAACCTGGAGAAAGGATGGAAGTCACGCACGCAAGTGTCAAGGACTTTCATTCATAGCGTCACTATCAGTCGCCTACCACTCGATGGCACTTAACAGCAACAACAATGACTTATTCATTTGATGTTGTTGTTGCAAATACTTTTTTTAAAAACACCAACTGGTGACTTTGCCCACAGACCTCACCAGATTAACGGCATAAGAATCTCACTGACCACATCTGCGGAAGGAATCCAAGGAAATGACCTCCTGCGGCATTCATGGGGCTGTACATCCCACACCACATCTTTGCCCCTTAGGAGGCGCTGGTGGGTTAACAGAAACCCCTAGTCACCGACAGCGTTAAAGCCCTGGGACCAATCCCGAGGCCACAGCTCGGGGTGGCTCCTCCTCCGGAAGTGATTGTTTGACCTCCCGCCCCCCCCCCAGGCTTCCTGCTCTTCCGGCCGCGCATGCGAGCTGTCAGTGCTGAGCGGCATGTCTGCCCCAGAGGTCGGCTTCGAGCACATGGGGCTCGACCCCCGGCTCCTCCAGGTACGGGCTCAAGGGGCAGGCATTGGGCTGGCGTGGGGTTTCCGCGGAGCCCTCCACGCTGCGGGAGCATCATTTTTCCTGTTTATTGGTCTCCTTGTCTCTCTTAGGCCGTCACGGATCTGGGCTGGTCGCGACCTACACTGATCCAGGAAAAGGCCATTCCGCTGGCCCTGGAGGGGAAAGACCTGCTGGCCCGAGCCCGCACGGGTTCGGGAAAGACAGCCGCTTATGCTATTCCGATGCTGCAGCTGCTACTCCATAGAAAGGAGGTGGGTAAGGGGAAGGTGGTAGTTGTGTCAGAACCGACCCACAGCACTCTGCGTAAGTTTTTCAGAGGCAGTAAATCGCACGGAGAAGACTGCCATCCTCTTCTGTGGAGTGGCTGATGCACTCAAATCATGTAGTTTTGGATTGGTAGTGAGGTTCCTTAGCCCTGAGCCACCACAGCTCCCGGAAGGGGAAAATTGTTCCTCCTGTGGAGTAGGAACCACCCCTAGGAGACAGGCTAGGAAATGTTGTGAAGGAAGAGGTAGCAGTCCAAAGTCCCCATTTCAGCTTCCTTGGCAAGCCCCTTTCCTCCCACTGTTTTTGGCTGTAATTCAGGTTAACTTGGCCCTGTGACCATCTTTCTTTCTGAAATCTTAATAAAGTTATTCTTTGTCTGTTTTCTAGAAAGGAGGCACATCTCTCCTTTTTATTTACTAGAATTATTCTAAATTTCAAGCTTCGTGACTGGTATGGTACATTTTAAGTAGTTTCATAACCATAGAGTAAAAACTCAGCTTCGTTGCTGTAGAGTCAGAACTGACTCATAGCTGACCCACGGGTTTTCAGAGGCTGTAAATATCATGGGAAGAGATCACCTATCTTTCTCCCGCAGAGTTGCTGGTGAACCACCTGTACATCATTCACTGCCTTTTGGGATAGCAACACAATTCCCTACATATTGTACTACCAGAGCTGTAGGGTGGGATCCTGGGGAAGGATTCCTTTTCTTTACATTCTAAGGTGGGTTAGATGTGTTCAGGGGCTGATGAAAACATAACTACGATGCTGTGGGTGGCTCAGATTGATATTAAGGAGGAGAAACATCAGATGGCCACTGTAACTTGAACCAGCTGGTAAGTCTTTCATTCGTCTTGCAGACAGGCCCTGTGATAGAACAGGCTGTGAGAGGCCTGGTTCTTGTGCCCACCAAGGAGCTGGCAAGGCAGGCACAGACCATGATTCAGCAACTGGCGACCTACTGCACTCATGATATCCGGGTGGCAGATGTGTCAGCTGTGGAAGACTCGGCCTCTCAGAGGTGGGTGAGTGCAGCAGGGCTATCAGGGCTTCACTAAGTGCCTCTATATACGGACTTGGGTCTTTGTGCAACAAGAGAAAGGGCTAATGTTGGGTGAGATTACAGCATTGCATCTCCTTGCACTCTCTTCCCCTGATAATCATGCCTTGCTTGTTGTCAGAGCTGTGCTGATGGAGAAACCAGATGTAGTGGTGGGGACACCATCCCGAGTGTTGAGTCATGTGCAGCAAGACAACTTAAAATTGCGTGACTCACTGGAGCTGCTGGTGATGGATGAAGCGGATCTTCTTTTTTCCTTTGGCTTTGAGGAAGAACTCAAGAATCTTCTGTGGTAAGAAAAGGTGTAAGAACCTATGAATAGATCGTTGAGCTTGCTAGCTGAAAATTTATGATAGCCACCACAGGTGGAGACTCTGGGACAGGGATTTTACTAGACTCTGTTCTTTTCCAGTCACTTGCCTCAGATTTACCAAGCTTTTCTTATGTCGGCGACTTTCAATGAGGATGTACAAGCACTCAAGGAACTTGTGCTACACAACCCGGTAAGGCTTATTGCTGGGGTGTCTGGAGCTGCAGAGGTGATATTCTAAAGATATTGCCCTCTAAAAGGAGCACTAGTGATATTTGGGTAGGACACCTGTTACCTGGTTCCAAGGTAGCAAAATGCCATCTCACATCCCTATATATATCTCCAGGTGTCCCCTTTGGGCATTTCTCAATTAAAATTATGCTTTTGTTAAAAAGTTGAACAGAGACTCCCTAAAAGGCAGCAAAGCCCAAAATCAGAATTCTTGCCTTTTATGAATTTTTCCTTTCATCAGGAGGAATGAGGTTTGATGGTCTTCTTGGAGTATTTAAGTGGTATGCTGTTGTATGCTATGCTGGTAGTATTTGTTAATACTACTGCTTTGGCTACTGAGGAGTATCCTGAAGCATGAGTATCTAGCAGAATGGTATTAGGAAGCATGGTGTTTGGTGTTTTGGTAGAGGTAATAGTTGTGGTTTGATTGCTTGGTCAGTTTGACCACATATTTGAGGTATTGACTTTAAGTGGAATGAAGGGTGGTTTGGTTGATGGTGGTATAAGTGGAGGTTTAATTCTAGAAGATTATGTTGGGAGTTTCTTTATATGAAATTATTATGGGAGCTGAATACTAATTATTGGATGAGTTTTGTTAGTATTTTTATTGTTATTAAGATTACTTGGGGTTTTAGAGGATAGGAGGGTTCCTGAAATTAGTGTGATGAGGAAGGAGAAGAAATACAGTTTGATTACTCCTTTTTGATTAGATAGATTGATTGAAGCTATTTTTTTTTTTTGATGGTTAAGATGCTTTTGGGGATAATATTATCTAATCATAATTGGTCTATGATGGTGGAGGCTAGGTTGAGCCTTGTGTAGCTGGGTGAGTGGTGATTGGTAGCTGGGAAAAATCCCAAGAGGTTTGAAAATTTGTGGGTGCTGGAAGGTGGATTTATTTTCAGGTTTAGGGTGAAGGAGTTTAGGTGAAGCCTAATGAAGTTATGAACATTGCTATGAATTTCAGATGCATGGGTATAGTAAGTTGGGGGGTTGAGATTAGATAGCCTGTGAAGATGTTTCGTAGTGCTGAGGGTTTAATAGGCTTAACTAGGTTGGGATTATTCTTATTGATAAAAATTAGTGCAGGTGACATGGTTGACCTAGAAGGATGAAGAAAATGATGCATGTACTCTAGATGGCTGTTATGGATGTTGCTACTAGGATTATTATGATGGCTCAGGTGTTGGCATGGGATGGGTTGGCGGTTTCGATGATTAGGCCTTTTGAGTAGAAGCCGTAAGGAAAGGTCTAGCTGTGAGGGCTAAGCTGCTGATAGTCAGGGCAGAGGTTGTGAATGGCAGAGATTTGAATAGGCTGCCTATTTTACAGATGTCTTGTTCATCGTTGAGGCTGTGAATGATAGATCTAGAGCATAAGAATAGTATTACTTTGAAAAATGCATGGGTACAGATGTAGGAATTTTAGATGCTGTTAGTTAATGTTGATGGTGACTGCTATTGGTTAGAAGTTTAGAATGCAATAATTTTTTTAATGTCATTTTATTTTTGTTAAAGAGGGTAAAAACTGATCAGGAGGAAGATTCCAGCCACTACTATGGTACTGGAGTGTAGTAGGGTGGATATAGGAGTGGGAACTTCTTTGGCTGAAGGGAGTCATGGATGGAGCTCAAATTCAGCTGCTTTTCCTGTTGCTGCTAGTAGGACCCCTAGAAGGGGGATTAGGTTATTGCTGTTTGGGTAAAGGAAAATTTATTGCAGAAAAGCATAAATCAGGCTATTGATAGGACAAACCTAGTGTCTCCAATTCGGTTGTATAGTATGGCTTAGAGGCCTGTGGTGTTTGCGTCAGCTTGTCCATGTCATCATCCGATTAGGAGAAATGATATAATGCCTACGCCTTCTCAGCCAATGAAGAGTAGGAGGAGGTTGTTAGCTGAAATGAAGATTATTATGGTAACTAAGAATAAGAGTGGATATTTTAGGAATCGGTTGATTTTAGGGTCTGAGTGTATGTATCATAGTGAGAATACTGTAATGGACCATGTGACAAATAGAACTACTGGGATGAATATGAGTGAGAAGTAGTTTAAAACTTAATGATAGTTTAAATGATTGAATTGTTATTCAGTGTCAGTTGGAGATTATGGATTCCTGATTGGGGTATATAAATATTATGGTTGATATTATGCTTGTTAGAAATGCATATTGAATAGATGTTTTGATATAACAAGGGTAAGATGGGGTTTTGTAAATTTGGATAAAAGATATAATAATAGGCGTGAGTAAAATAGTTAAACATTATATATTAATTTTATTTGGGGTTGCACCAGTTTTTTGGTTCCTAAGACCAATGGCTAACTTCCATCCTTTAAAAGTTGGGAAAGCCATGGGTTTGGATATGGGGTGAAGAATTAGAAGCTCTTCTTCCTTTCTTGGCGTATAAGAAGATTTATACTTCTATTTCTAGGTTTGCAGTCTAGTGTTTTGTGTTAAACTATATTCACAGTATGTTGTACCTAAAGTGATTATGGGGTTTAATGATTGAAGAAGGGCAATGAGGGCATTTTCTTGAGTAAAGGATGGCTTAATAACTAGAGTGTGGCCTATAATTTTACCTCGTTGAGTTATTATTAATATGTAGAGGGAATATTTGAATGTAGTTAATATATTTAGACCTGGTAGGAGGATCATAAGAAAGAGGCTGTGGAATGTGGTAGGGCTAGGTGAGCCAGGCTTCATCAGGTTGTTATCAAGGGAGGATGGTTTGGAGTCCTCAGGCAAGAATTATGGTCCAGCTGTGTATATTTTCATAGTCTGAGTTGGCAAGGCAGAATATGACAGGTAATGTGAGACCATGGACAATTATTAAGTAGGTTGCGCCTATAAAGCTTCATGGGGTTTGGATTATGATGGCCAGGATGACCATAGTTATGTGGCTGACTGATGAATATATAGTTAAGGATTTTAGATCACTTTGGCAAAGTCAAATGGAAATTGTTACGATTATGCCCGAGAGGGAAAGTTTAATGAAGGGGTAGGTTATAGTTTTAGTAATAGACTCCAAGATGATGGTTGGTTGTATTATTCTGTAAGCCCCCTAGTTTAAGTAGAATGTCTGTGAGAACTATAAAACCTACAATGGGAGCTTCTATATGGACTTTTGGTAACCCATAGGGAGGCATTTTAACTATGAAGATGCTGTGCTGCATGCTAGTCAAAGGAAATTTGAGGACCAGTGGTTTTGCTCAGTATTGTATAATATTAAGGGAATCTAAGGAGTTTTGGATAGAGATTAGGGCCACTAGTAATGGGAGTGAGCCAACTAAAGTGTAAAATAGGAAGTAGACACCTGCATTTAGGTGTTTAGTTTTCTTACGTCAATGTGTAATGATAGTTAGGGTGGGAATAAATGTAGCTTCAAATATGTTGTTGTTGTTATGTGCCTTCGAGTCGTTTGCAACTCATAGCGACGCTATGTACAACAGCCCTAAACCCTGCTCTATCCTGTGCCAATTGCATTGCCTCTGACACACCCATCCCGATTACCCCAGTCACTGAATCAGTCCACCTCATAGAGGGTCTTCCCCTCCTGCGCTGTCCCTCTACTCTACCCAGCATGATGTCCCTCTCCAAAGACCTGTCTCTCCTTGCAACATGTACAAAGTATGTCAGACGAAGCCCCAGAATCTTTGCCTCCAAGGAGCAGCCTGGTTTAACCCTCTCTAGGATGAATCTGTTTGTTAGAAAAAGATAAGTTTGGATGAAGAAAAGATTATGATGAGGAGAAATTGAAGTAGTACTATTATTGAGATATGCTTTTTATTTGGATGTAGAGTTCAGGTGTTAGATGATGTTGGCTGGCTGTAAGCATAATTGGAAGAAGTCAGGTAGTTAAGATTAGAAGAGATGCTGATAGGGAATCGGAGAAGAATAAAATGGAATGGCTGGTGAAAGATTCTGATGATAAAGTAAAAAGGAATAGGGCTGATAATGAAGTTTTTGAGGGAGTGTTGTTTCAAATTAGTGAGTTTTTGATAGTCATGTAAGGGGGAGTAGTATAATAGTGGGGAGGATGATTTTTAACATTGTAGTATCCAGTTCATAGGTATTTGATATATAATATCAAATTATAAACCAAATTATCAAGTTATAAACCAGGAGAGATAGGCCAATAGCGACTTTGCAACCTGCAAATACTAGGAGAATAATAGGTATTATGGTGGTTGTTGTTATTGTTATGTGCCATCGAGTCACTTGCGACTCAAAGCGACCCTATGTACAACAGCTCTAAACTCTGTCCTGTGCCAATCTCATTGTCTCTGACACACTCATCCTTATTGCCCCAGTCACCGAATCAATCCATCTCCCAGAGGGCCTTCCCTTCCTGTGCCTGCCCTCCACCCTCCCAAGCATGATGTCCTTCTCCAACATGGTCTCTCCTTACAACATGACCAAAGTATGTCAGACGAGGCCTCAGAATCCTTGCCTCCAAGGATCAGCCTGGTTTAACCCTCTCCAGGATGATCTTAGCATTCCATGGTACCCTCAACACTCTTCTCCAACACCAGAGCTCAAAAGCATCAATTCTCCTTCTATCCTCCCTGGTCATTGTCTAGCTCTCTGACACATAACAAGTGATTGCAAAGACCATGGCCTCTACCAGATGCACCTTAGTCTCCAGAGACACACAGTTGCTCTTCACTACGTTAGAGAGGTCCCTAACAGCAGACTTTCCCATTGCAATACGTCTTTTAATTTCCTGGCTGCTAGGTATTATGGTTAGGAGAGCAAAATTTATTTACAGACCTAATGTAGTTCTGAGGATAAATAAAGTATTATCCCCTCCAGGCATAGTATGGAGGATATAATGTGAGAGTGGTATATTAGGAGGCCAGTAAGGGAGATGAAAAATGCCAGTACAACATTTAGGTGAATAGGTGACATAGTTGGTAATTATGAAGTAGTCATAATTTAATGAGTTGAAATAATTTGTTTTGATTAGACTAATTACTAAATCAATTCATTCTAACCCCTTGTGTAATCATTCATATGCTAGGCCTAGGGCTAGGAGAATGATGAGTAGAAGGGCCATTAAGAGTATATCAGTTTTGGGGGCTCTGGTGGCCTAGTGGTAAGAAGCTTCATTGCAATTCCAGAGGTGTGCGGTTCAAATCCACCAGATGCTGTGCTGGAGAAGGAGGGACAATCTATTCCTGTACCAGTCAGAGCTGATTTGATGGCAGGCACACACACGCACACACACAAAGAGTGTATCAGTTTTACATTAGTAATTTGGATAGCTCATGGGAGGGTTAGGAGAAGGACAATTTCTTGGTCGAAAAGAAGAAAAGTGATAACTACTAGAAAGAATTTTATTGAAAAGTAGACGAGCTGAGCCTATTGGCTCAAAATCACATGCATAAGGAGTTGATTTTTCCATCTAAATATTAAGTTGGAGGAATCAAAATGCAATTACTACTAGGAGTGAAGCAAGTAGGAGATTAATAGATAATGTAAGGATTAGGTTAATTACTCTTTTTTCAGATGGGAGCTGAAACTTGCTGATAGGAAGTCAGCTGTACTAATTAATACTAAAAGAGTAAAATCCTCATCATTAGATAGAGACGTACAAGAAGAGTCAAACTACCTCAATGAAATGCTGCTTAGAAACCAAAGTGGTGGTTTGATGTAAAATGGAATTTGAGTTGATGGATAAAGCATACAGTTAAAAAGGTTGAGCCACTGACAGCCAAGCAGATATATGCACACCCATGTTTATTGCGGCTTTGTTCACAATAGCAAGGAGTTGGAAACAACCTAAGTGCCCATCAGCAAAAGAATGGATAGAGAAGCTGTGGTATATTCACACAGTGGCATATGTGCTGTATTGAAAAACAAGGAACTCATGCAATATTACTCAAAATGGGTGACTCGGAGGACATTATGCTGAGTGAAATATCTCAGTCACAAGAGGACAAATACTGCATGGTGCCACTGTTGTAAAACAGGACTGACCTTGGGGTTGGGAAGAGACTGAGAAAGATGGGTTGAATAATGTATACTGCATTGAAACATCAGCCTCATTGCCCTATTCTTTATTTTATCATCAGAATCTTTTACCAGCCATTCCATTTTATTCTTCTCCAATCCCCTATCAGCATCTCTTCTAATCTTAATTACCTGACTTCTTCCACTTATGCTTACAGCCAGCCAACGTCATCTAACACCTAAGCCCTACATCCATTGAAAAGGGAGAAAACTTTATAAAAGGGATATGTCATTAGGTATTTTTGTCATGACAAGAGTCTAGAACAAAGGCTACATGATGGAGTGGACCTGGGGAGGGGTTTGTAAAACAATGAAATAATTTGTTGTTTACTTTTCCAAGAGTGTAGTGTACTAGGGGGGAGGGTTGGGAGGGGAGAAAAGTGCAACATTGAATGAATGGAAATCCAAAGTCTCTGTAAATTTTTACTGAAATTAATAATAAATTTTAAAAAAGAAAGGTTGAGCCAATAATTTCGTGTAGACTGTGGAATACCTGTGACTATGAAGAATGTAGAGCCATAAACTCCATCTGAAAGGATGATTTGTAGTATTCAGATATTTGTAGAAGGGTGAAATAGACTTCTAATAGGATTTTAATGAGTAGGGCTTGTCTAGCATGGGCTAGATTACCTGCTAAGGGTAGGTAAACTATTTAGCTGGTTCCTGCACCTGCTATAGATGAGGCTAAAAGGAGAAGAAACGTCAAAAGCTCATACTGTTTATTCATGGGAAGGCTATGTTGGAGGCTCCAGTTATAAGTGGTACTAGTTCCCAAAGCCTCCAATTATGATAGGCATAACTATAAAGAAGATTATTATGAAAGTGTGGGCTGTAATAACATTGTCAATTTGGCTCTGGGCTGACCAAGTTCATCTCATTCCTTGTCAGTATAGTAATTTATTGATGTGTTACTTTTTGCTTCAGCTTCAATGTCAAATAGTTTATGGATGGTTTTAGTTATGGTCCTCGGTTATGCTATAGGCTGAACCCTAAGTTGCATCCGAAAGGTCATCTGTTTATGTACCATCGAATCAGATCCAACTGGCACAAGAGGAGATTTCCCCTCCTTCTCTAGCGGAGCATCTGGTGGATTTGAACCATGTGCCTTCAGGATTGCAGCTCAAAGATCATCTGTTTGAAGACACCGGCTACTGCAGGAGAAAGATGAGGCCATCATCTCCCATGGAGAAGCCAGTGAGATAGTTCTTTGCCAGGCATCTAAATCAACTCAGCAGCTGTATGTTTGGATTTTGGATGTATTAGCTTTGTATCTTCTTTATATCACAAGTAGTTCAGCATTTGATTACTGGCCAAAAGGTTGGCACTTTCAAACTCACTTAGGATGCCTTAGAGACAGGCCTGATCTACTTCCTAAGTTCACAGATTAGGAACAAACCTCGTGGTGCCACATCTACTGGATGCACAAGATGTCATGACTCAAGATAACTTCACAGCAAACCCTATGGGGCAGGACCACTGGATTTACAGGACCAGGACATCATGCATCAGGATAGCTTCACAGTGAATTATGTGGGGCAAGGCCACTGGATGGACAGGACCTGACAGCAGCTAGCCACATGGCAGCATGGTTGACTACAGATTTCAGAGTGGGCAGGGGGCTTATGGTGCCTGTGATCCATACAAGCACCTTTGCCATGCATGAAAATGTGTTCACACTTGGTTGTGGAGCTAGCAGCTTGCATCAGCATTTCTGTCTCTCTCTCTTTCTTGACTGTTGGTCTGCCTTCTCCCTAGGTTACCCTCAAGTTGCATGAGACTCAGCTGCCAGGGCCAGACCAGCTTCAACAGTTTCAGGTGGTTTGTGAGACCGAGGAGGACAAGTTTCTCTTGCTGTATGCCCTGCTCAAGTTGTCATTAATCCAGGGCAAGTCACTCCTGTTTGTCAACACACTGGAGCGGAGCTACCGGCTCCGTCTGTTCCTTGAACAGTTCAGCATCCCTGCCTGTGTGCTCAATGCGGAGCTCCCACTGCGCTCCAGGTTTGCTATTTCCGCTGTCTCTGTTAACATAAAAGAGAAAGAAACAAAAGAAGGGCTGGTAGGGAGACTTAGCTGTTTTCTTTCTTAAGCCCTTGGTATGGCCAGACAATGACCTTGAATGCATTAGTTACCTTCTCACAGGTTAGAGGCCAGTGTAGGATGTTAGCGCCCTGAGGTAAAGGTGGGAAGAGAAGAAAGTAGTAAAAGATGGTGGTTTTGGTGGTGATGTGGAGGGGACAACAGGGCTTCCCTTTGCCTGGAGAACTCTGTGGACTTACTCTTCCACTGGGGCACAGGTGCCACATCATCTCACAGTTCAACCAGGGCTTCTACGACTGTGTCATAGCAACTGATGCTGAAGTCTTGGGGGCCCCCACCAAGAGCAAACGTCGGAGCAAAGGAATCAAAGGAGACAGGTAACACCATGTCTTATTCTCCTAGCTCAACCATGAAAGACCCTAGATGTTCTAGCTGGCCACTTATTAAAGGAAGTAGAGCATGTCACGTGCTTTGGACAGCATGGCCTCAAGCCTGCCTTCCTGGCTATGCTATGAGAGAGGACATACCTGGAATGCACTGGGCTTGGTCTGTTTAAGGAGGTGACTTTGCTTATGCCCGGAAGGATGGCTGATGTTGGATTGTCTCCCCAGGGCTTCTCATCTTGAGGCTGGTGTGGCCCGGGGTATAGACTTCCACCAGGTGTCTCCTATACTCAACTTTGATTTTCCTCCCACTCCTGAGGCCTACATTCATCGAGCTGGCAGGTAGGGCTGTAGGAGTGGATTCAGGTGTGAGTCAGGTGCTGGGGGCTGGCATGTGGTTGCATGGATCAGGGTGTCAGGTGTGCTGGAGGCTGGGATGTAGTTGGGTGAGGGTGTAAGTCAGATGTGCTGAGGCTGGGATGTGGCTGGATGAGGATTTGAGTCAGGTGTGTTGGGGGCTGGCATGTGGGTGAATGGATTCAGGTGACTACAGGCTGGGACATGGGCTAGTGGATTCAGGTGGCTATGGACTGGGATGTGGGCGAGTGGATTAAGGTGGCTATGGACTGGGACGTGGGCGAGAGGATTCAGATGGCTGGGAGCTGGGACAGGGGCAAGTGGATTCAACTGTGCTGTGGGCTAGGACATGGGCGAGCGGATTCAGGTGGCTGCTGCCTGGATTTGGGCGAGTGGATTCAGTTGGCTGGGGCCTGGGACATGGGCGAGTGGATGTAGATGTGAGTCAGGTGTGCTGCAATCTGGGACTTGGGTGAGTGGATTCAGGTGGTTGCAGACGGACTGGAACATGGTTGAATCAGAGCACAGTGTGGGAGATGCCGGCACCTTTTCTCCCCTTACAGGACAGCACGTGCCAACAACCTTGGTGTGGTCTTAACCTTTGTGCTGCCCACAGAGCAGGCCCAGCTAGGCCAGATTGAGGAACTGCTCAGTGGAGGTAAGAGCTGCATTCCCCTGGGTGAGGCTGGGGCTGGCCTTTTGTTGGATGGCAGTGAGGACATATAGGCAGTACAAAGAGCCCCCTTAGCTTCCGTAGTCTCTGCATGGCATGTGTGGCCACATGAGATCCTCATCTTGCCTGATGTAGCAATCACTGCTACAGACTTTTACAGATATTCTCAGGTGGACCAAGCTCCAAAGTGGTCAGAGAATCAGTTCAGTGCTCTGTTTACATATCAGTCATATGAGCAGAAAGGCAGAGGGAAGAGTTCTGAATTGTGGGCTATCTTGAAGAGGCTGGCATTTGTCTGAGGAGCTAGCCTTTGGGAGAGGACTAATGAGTGGGACAAGGTCTGCCTCACGCAGCACTGGAGCATTGCCCTCGTGTGGCACTGGTCGCAGCAGTCCCCTCTTCAGAGTGCATGCTCTCTGGGAGACAGCAGGCAGGTGGTGTCTAGTGGGATAGCTGTCTAGTCGGAACCACTTAGAGCTACCTCCATGGCATTTCTGAGTTTTTTAATTGCATAGGAAATTACCCATCTTTGTCCCGTGGAGCTGTTGGTGGATTTGAACCACCAGAGAGGTATGACCAATTATGACACCAGAACTCCTGTTGAGAAGAAGAAATCTGCATGTGCTTCACATCCTAGATGGTAGGAGAGAGAGCCTTCAGGAACCCTGGCTCCTGGTACCAACTGATGTAACCATAAGGGTCTCGGGTCTCACCTCCTAGTGTGAGTTCTGATACCCGGATGGTACTGAGAAGTGAGGTTGGAGCAGTTAGAGAAGTAGGACCTGACTTTGGGAAGCATTTGTCTGCCTCATTTCTGTGCTTGAGAAGTTGAGACAATGGCAATATGTCCCTGATGATGGGCAGTGGACTGCAGCACATAGTGGATGTGGGGGTCATTCTGGTAGTCACAGGCTGCCTGGTGGTCCCAGAGCAGGGTTAACAGAGGTGGCCCCTTGGGAGAGCCTGTCCTGAATGTCCAGCTTTGATTCCTTGTCCACAGAAAATGGGGCCCCTGTCTTGCTTCCCTACCAGTTCCAGATGGAAGAGATTGAAGGTTTTCGCTACCGCTGTAGGGTGAGTAGGACACGGTGTGAAGAGGGAGTGAGGGGGCCTATTCTCCTAGGGCCCAGGGATGATGCCTTTGCTGGTGATTGCCTTGGGACAGAGGAGGACTAAGCGGCCCCACTGTACTAATGGCCATTTCTGCCCCAGGACGCAATGCGCTCAGTGACTAAACAAGCCATCCGGGAGGCAAGGCTGAAGGAAGTGAAGGAGGAACTACTGCGCTCAGAGAAGCTCAGGGTGAGAAAGAGGCCCAGCCTGCCTGCAGGGCTAGAGCTGAGGACAACGAGAGGGGCAGTAGACACTGCTGGAATGATCAGCCACCTGGCCTTCATGTGCTTTCTGCCAAAAGGACAGTTTGACATGCCCTTTGATCCAGATAGGTGCACTTGTGACTGCCCTCAAAGTCCACGAGTTTTCATGATTTGCCAAATTATGGGACATGCATACAGCCAAATGTTCTTGATGATGGAGCAAACCAGTGGGCTTTTTGTATGTGGAAGAATTTTCAAGATATTGGGAAAGCAGTGTACTGAAAAGCAAGGGTCTGTCATATTTTTTGTGTCATGGTGTATGTGGCTAACCCTTGCATGTACATATATAGTGCATGTGTATCCTTAGAAACAAGGAGCTGCTGCTGGAGTAGCACTGGGTGACTGTAGAGAATGGGTGGAGGATCTTTCCGCAGTATGTCATTTCCTGTGTGTAGAACCTGTGCTAAGAGTGCTGCTGACTGCAGTGGTCCTTTCTCTTCCATATCAGTCGTACTTTGAAGACAACCCCCGGGACCTACAGCTGCTGCGGCATGATCTGCCCCTGCACCCCGCAGTGGTCAAGCCGCACCTGAGTCATGTGCCTGACTATCTGGGTGAGTGCAGTCTTGGCAGGTCTGGAGGGTGCTGAGGGCATTGACAGCTTGCCAGGGTCTATACCACCGTGTGCTGATGCTCAGGGCCTAGGGCTTCTGCAGTCTGTGTGTCCCTGGTTCATGCTGGCCTCAGTGATCCCAGAGGTGGGTGTTGCTGTCTACTGTGATTGTGGGAAGCTGTGGCCCCACATTAAGATCATGTGCGTAGGAAGAAAGAGCTGGGAGAAGGGCCCTCCGGGGGATGCAGAGTTTGCCTGTGGAACAGGAAGGGATGACTTCTTGCTGAAGGTATGAGCATGGTATGAAAGAAGGGAGCACGACCATCAGAAGAGACCAGAGAGGACTAGAGAGAGAAAAAGGAAATGCCAGAGAGCTTGGCAGGGAAAGCTCCCTAGGTGGGAGACAACCAAGGTGGAGGAGTCAGGGAGAGGCCTTTCACCTGGGGAACTCCCATCTTTTGTCAAGCGGTAGTGTGGCCAGTGTGGTGCCGAAGAGCAGGGCTGAGCATCTAAACTGAATGAGATTGGAAACACAGAATGGAGTGAGGCGAGACTGATATGCTGAAGGGCCAACCCATGTGGGAGGTGGTGAAGGCAGGACTAGGGTGTGGGGAGAAGACTTCCTAAAGGGAGGAGAGGCAGGTATCCACCAGGTTGAGGCAGGTAGAATTTGTGGTAATGGGTCACGTTGTTAAGTGCCTTCGAGTGAACATGACTGCTCTATAACTATTGTCAATGGGCCACATAGGAAGTAAATGATACTTTCTTTAAGACAGCTTTTTTTTTTCCTTTTACTGTTACATGCTTATTGCAGTGTGTTTAAGTACTTACTTTGTGCCGTCAAGTAAGAATTAACTTCAAAGCTGACACTCCTGCAGCTTTTCAGAGGCTATAAATCACCCAGGAAGAGATTGCCCGTCTTTATCCCATGGAGCAGCTGGTAAATTTGAACCAGCTGCCTTTGGGGTGGCAGTACAGCTCCTTTTACCAGAGTTCTGTTTAAACTTCTGTGAAGTGTGATTTAGATGTTGGTATTCCCTGTAGTCCTGCCTCTCTGATAAATGGCCATACCCCCTCCTCTGGCTCCAGACATGAGGTATGGGTACTAGTCACATGTGAGGTGCCATCTACGATAGGCGAGGGTCAGCGTGATTGAGAGGGATCATGCTTGCTGAAGAGTGATGAAATAGCTCCCTGTACATTGGGCCTGTGCAGACAGAAGCTGGAGACTGTCAGAGATGGGGTGGGGGTGGAGATAGCACATTGGCTGGCTGCTCCATAGTGCCTTGAGCCAGGGGCAGCCAAGAGGCAGCAGCCGGGAGGGGACACTGATGGTGCTGGGTTCTTCTGAACAGTCACAATGTCTTCCCAGTCCCTCCCACTCTCCGTGGAGTTGTACATCCTCACAAGAAGCGGAAGAGAAAACCTCCCTCCTCCTGGAAGGTGCGTGCATCCACTGTGGACTTAGTCAGAGTCGGCTGCAGTGACTCTTCTCCCTGTTCCTCACTGCTGCTGAGGTGTCGGGCCTTACCTTTAGGGAGGAGGTTGGAGGGAGGTATCAAAAACTGCTCCAAAAAGTCCCAATATGAGACCAGAATGAGGAAGTCTGGGGTCACTTCCTCTTGGTTCCCACAAGCAGGTGTCTGGAACAGAAGAACCAACTTCTCTTTTTCTGTCCCTATTTGCCTGCCCTTCTACTTGTTTCAAATGGAGAACAGTGAAGGGGGCGGGGTGGGGGGACCAGCCCAGGGGTGTGGGAGGAAGATGTCAGGGCGCACAGAGATGATAGATCCACTCTCTTGATGTCTGTTTCCGACTCCCAATTAACACACAGCTTTGCTCTGTAACAGAAGGGAAAGACCCAGAACCCACTGCGCAGCTTCAAGCACTGAGGGCAGAAGCCAAGATCAGCAGTGGTACCCTCCTGAACTTGTGCAGCTCAGCCCTTCAGTTCCTGGGCACCTCGCTGGCTCCTGAGCCTTGCCGAACAGCAGCACCATCTTCAGGATCTACCTGGCCAGTGAGGACTCACTCCCAAAGGCAGGCATGGCAGTGGCCCATAGTGCTACAAGCTAAGACAGAGTGTTTTGCCCTCTTCATGACAAATAGCTGCTCTTTGTGCCTCTGGCATCATGAGAGACCTTGAAACAGAGAGAGCCAGAAGAGCCGACCTTCAGACCTCAGAGCTCAACTTGCTCCCTGCAGTGTCTTGTGCGGTCAGTAGAGGGCAACCTGTGAGGAACAAGGCCCTTGTCCAGAGTTCTTCTGGCTCCTTTTCTCCACCCCGGAGCTTCTGCCCACCTCCTGTGAATTTAGTCAGGATACCACCTAGCTGACAGACACATCCCTCTTTAGGGACTTTGAAATTCTATTCTATCCCCCAAGGAAGAGGTACCCCTAAAGTACATGCAAATGGAATAGGCAGAGTGGCTTGGCTTCAAAAGAGGACTCTCCAGTTCCACTGCACCCTTCCTCAGATGTAGCTACTGGAGCTTTCTCCTATTGCTCTTGTATATGACTCAAGCACATGTATGTATATGTGTGTAATAAACACAGATGTCATCATTGATGCAGGCACACTGTCCTTTTGTTGAATATGTCTGAGTTCTTCAGTTACCTCTTATGGCCCTCCATTGGTGGTTAAGGGTCCAGCCCCAGGCTCTGCTCTTTCAGCTCATCCTTTGCCCTGATGTCCTGAACCTGGACCAGGTGGGGATCTCATGCTGACTCACCGTCTGGACCATGACTCTGCTTATCACCATCATTGCCTGCTGATTAGCTATCTTAAGGCAGGCAGCTGGGTGGGGCAAGTAGGGGAGGAAGAGGTGGGAGAAATGGAGAGTATAGCCTTGAGAAAGACCTGGGCCATCTGAGCCAGTTTACAAAGGAAAAGTAGTGAAATAATGATTTTGGTTAGATAGGGTGTAATTAGCAGGCCTTCATATGTTACCTATTCAATCTGTATGCTGAGCAAATTATCCAAGAAGCTGGACTCTGAGGAGGAGTGTCGTATCAGGATTCGAGGGAGACCTATCAATAACCTGTGTTACACAGATGACACAACCTTACTTGCAGAAAGTGAGGGGGACTTGAAGCACTTGTTGCAGAAGATCAAGGAATGCTGCCTTCGGTATGGATTGCATTACAATGTCAGAAAAAGGAAGATTCTACCATTAAAACGATAGGCAGTGTCACGATGAATGGAAAGGAGATTGAAACTGTCAACAGCTTCATCTTCCTTGGACCCACAATTAACATGCTTGGTATGAGCAGTCAGGAAATAAGGAGACACAATGCACTGGGAAAATCTGCAATTAAAGACCTTTCCAAATTATTGAGGCATAGTGATATCTGAGGACTAACATGCATCTGATTGAGGCCGTATTTTTTTCTGATTATTATCTGTGCATCCGAGACCTGGACAATGAATAAGGATAACAGAAAAAGAATTGACATCTTTGAGCAGTGGTGTTGGAGAAGAGCACTGCGCATCCCAAGAAAACAAACAGATACAGCCAAAGTGCTCTTTGGAGGAGACAAGAATGATGAGGCTTTGCTTCCCATTTTGCTAGGAGGTGCTATTCCTTGGGAAGGACATGATGTTGGAAAGGGTAGAGGGTTGATGAAGGAGAGGAATACCCTCAACCAGGTGATACAGTGACTGTTGTAATGGGCTCTTATATGTTGAGAAATGTGAGGATGGTGCAGGATAGAACAGAGTTCACAGCTTTTGTTCATAGGGTCACTATAAGTCATGCTTGAGTCGACAGCACCTGACAACATATGTTACCTAATCTTAGTATTTTCTAGAAGCTGAAGATCATTCTGGAACAGTAATCAAAAGAATTGGATTTCGAAGAGGCTGTGGTACTAGGGACATTATTACCAATGTATTCAGATGGATATTTGCCAAAAGCAGAGCATACCAGAGGAATGTCTTTGTGTTTCATTGACTATGAAAAGACATTTGACTGCAACAGATTGTGGCTAATGGCTAACCTTGAGAAGAATGAGAATATCAGAGCACTTGATTGTGCTGATGTGAAACCTATACATAGACCAGGAAGCAGAGCAAGGAAATGCTGTGAGGTTCAAAACCAGGACATGGATGTGTCAGGAATGTGTTTGGTCTCCATACCTTTTCAGGTTTTTGTTGTTTTGTGTTTTGTTTTTGTTTTTGTTTTTTTACTATTTTTGTGTGTGTACTGTCAAATCAGATCTGACTGGAACAGGAGGAGCTTGCCCCTCCTTCTCCAGTTTTTATGTGGAACAGATAATTTAGGAGGCTGGACTTGATGAGGGGGATTGTGGCATCAGGTTTGGAGGAAGATTCATCAACAAACTATGCAGATGACACAATCTTGCTTGCTGAAACTGAGGAGGACCTGAGAGGTTTGCTGCAGAAGGTCAAGGAATAAAGTCTTCAATATGGTTTGAAGCTTAATATCAAGAAGACAAAGATTCTCACCAGTGGGCCAATTGGCAGCACCATGATAGATGGAGAAGCGATTGATATTGTTAACAATTTCAGCTTGCTCAGCTCCACAATTAACACTCTTGACATCAGCAGTCAGGAAATAAAAATACAAATTAGGAAAATGTGCTATTAGGGACCTATCCAGAGTGCTGAGAAGCAGTGATGTCAGAGACTAAAGTGCACCCGATTCAGGCCATGGTCTGCAATTTGCTATGCATTGGAGAGCTTGACAGTGACTAAGGATGACAGAAGAAGAATTGATGCCTTTGAATTGTGGTGCTGGAGAAGAGTAATGAACATATGAACTGCTAAGAGAACGAACAGGTCTGTCCTATAGAGGCAGAAGCCAAGATGCTTCTTGGATGTATTTTGAAGCTCCATCTCACATACTTTGGGCATGTTGCTAGGAAAGACCCATCTTTGGAGGAGGATATCATGCTTGGAAGGGTGGAAGGACAGTGCAGGAGAGGAAGACAAAGTAACTGGGGAGTACTGGGGTAGAGAGGTAGTGAGACTGGCTCAAAACAGGACAGAGTTCAAAGCTGTTGTGCATAGTGTCTCTATGAGTTATAGGTGACTGACTGGATTGCATATAACAACAAGGTGAGAATGATGGGAGGGTAAGTGTCCCAGGCACATTGCTGAAGTAAGGTGATATGCCAGTGTTGTGATGTAGGTTTGGTCTCTGGACTTGTTTTTGTGCCCAGGTGTATTATGGGTAAATATTTAATGGAGCTAGAATCATAAAGATAGAAGCTTGGCAATTCTTTACTGGGTTCTGAAAACTGTACTATACCTTTTTATGCTTTTTCAGCCTTAAAATCATTCTTGTTCTGTGACTGGAGACAGGCTCAGAGTCAAGTCAGTGGGGCCAAGTTAGATTACTGTTAGTGCTGGAGCCCAGCTTCTCCCATGCTGTCCTCTGAAGTGGATAATCTAGAACACTGAATGGTCTTAGAGTGTTGCATGCTGGTCCCTAAAGCCAAGTCAGGTGCCAGTCAAGGTCTTGAAGGCCAATATGCTACCCTCCCTCTTAGAATTTCTTGTACTTCTAACCCTGCAGCTTGAGGTCCAATGATTTTCTTCCTTGACTGTGTTTCTAGTTGGGAGTAGCTGAAGTCTGGGCAAGCAGAGGGCTCAGATGTGAAAATGAGCTTAGTTGCCATCTGTTAAATGTGCCAAATCCTCCTTTAAGCTTTTTGTATAAATAATTTAATCTTGCCCTCCTAAAAGCCCTTGGAACAGGCTTTTATCCCCCTTTCAGAGATGAGGGTCCTGAGGCCCCAGCTTCTTCAACGTCACTTATAGTCACCAAGCTGCCCTGAGACTGAGCTGGGTAGGAACTAAACCTTACTGGTACCACTGTCACGGTTTTCCACCCCTCAGGAGCTTCCACAGCCCCCTACCAGGTTTGGCAAGATGCTGTTCTCACCAGCAGTGGACTAACTCATATTAGGGTACTTGACTTCAGTGTGCAGGCACTTTGAAAAGTGGACTGAACTTACTGTGCTCATATTTCCCTCTCTCAAGCCTGACCAAGTCAAAGCACCTGGTGTGGTCTCGTCATCTCTCCTGTATCTGTTTTGTACTTCATCTGTCAACCAGCAATCCCAGACCTGGGACTCAATGTCCCAGATCACTAAGTCCCCACACAGGTCCCGAAGGATACGCATGGTGATCATCTCAGGTCTTTCAAAGTCCAAGCAGTATTTCAAATTCAAAAGCAGGACTGTCTGATAAAGTCTGCCAATAACCTTCTGCTGGTGTGGGCTCGGGCAGGTCCAGTAAGTATGAACAGGTGAAGGGTAGGCCTTGTGAAACAGGCTGACCAGGAACAGGCAATGCACATGGCCTCTGAGTCTGGAAGGAGAGGCAAATCAGAGACCATCGAGACCACCATTTTGACTTTTAAGATTTCCATCCACTTAATGGGTCATCTAGAAATCTCAAATCTGAGTGAGGGCTGATGTTTCCTCTAAGTCAGGGCAAGATGTGGAAATCCCACTGACTCCTGTACTGGGGCTATTGTGTTCTGGGATGTGTGTTAGGACCCGGGAACCAAATGTTGGGAGGGCCTCCTTGTGTACCCGGGAACCAAATGTTGGGAGGGCCTCCTTGTGTACCCCGGCCTCTTATTTCTGCACTTTGACCACAAAGGTTCTATGCATCTGGCCAGTATTTTTTGAGGGCTATCAACTCCTGCAGCAATGGGTTAGCCCATGAGTAAAAAGTGGTGATGGGCGGGGTGAATATGAGGATGGCCCTTGGATCCCAGCACAGATGTGAGGTGCGGGGGATATGTGTGGACTTCATTAGTGGGATCTGGGGTAGGAGAAAGCCTATTTGGGAACAAACACTAAGATGTATGGAGAGGCTTAAATATCAATTTGGTTGGTTTTTTAAAAGATAAATATATTCCCATATTTTGTCTGAGTCAAGAGATAAAAGAAGATAACCTGTCTCTTGATGCTACCAAGCCAAAGGTGGGTGACTTTTAATCCGTGGCCCTCGGGCCTGTCTTTCATTGTTTTTGTTCAGACATTTCCTCTAGGTCGTATAGCCCTGGTGTACAAGTTGCCATACATTGGTAACTTGTGGTTGCTATGAGGCTGAACACTGTGACACTGATGTGTCAAATGTGTTATTGGTTGGTTACCCAATGTGGACAGAGTGGGGTGGAGCTCCCCGATTAAAACAAGCTTGGAAGCAGGAGTGGCATCCACTTCAGTAATAGCTTGCCTCTGGAAACCCTTTGAACCTGGAGAGAGGATGAAAGACACCCAGGTGTTGAGGACTATCCTTCATAGGGTCACTATGAGTCGCCTGTGACTCGACGGCACTTAACAACAATAACAACCTGTCTTAGTTACTTGGTGCAATTGTGATAGGAGTACCACAGTGCATAGCTTTACCAGATTTAATTTCTCGGTTTACTCACACTCATGGGCAGCAAGTCTGAACAGCCTTGCTGAGCCTCCAGTGGGGTTTCTAAGGTAGTAAATTGCACCAGAGGAAGAAAATTGCCATCTTTGTCTGAGAAGCTGCTGGTGGATTCAAACCAGTAAGAGAGCATGGCTTTGGGCACAATTCCCTGTGGATGAGGCCGCCAGGAAGCTAGAAGTCAGAATTTTTAACTTTAGGGAAAGGTTTTCTGTCACTTGGGGAAGAAAATCTGTTTCTTCAGCTTCTGCTTCCAGTTTCTTGAAAATAATGCATGTGTTTTGCAATGTGCTTCACCCCAACTCTCGTGTAATCTTTTATGTCTGAAGGAGACTGACTGGAATAAACTCTGTTGTTGCTAGTGGTATGTGCTGTGGAGTTGACTACAACTCACAGCAACCCTGTGCACAAAAACTCTGAATGCTGCCCTATCCTGAGCCAGCCTGACACACCTACCCACATTACCCCAGTTACTGTGTCAATCCTTATCTGGGAACTTCCTCTCCTGCAGTCTCTCCACCCTTCTGAGCATGATGTTCTTCTCCAAGGACTGGTTCCTCCTGGAAGCATGCCTAAAGTATGTGAGACAGAACTTAAAAATCACTTCAAGATCCTTTCCTCCATGGAGCAACTTCATTTCACCCTCTCCAGTATAGACCTGTTTGCTCTCAGCATACAGATTAAATAAGTATGGAGAAAGGATACAGCGCAGACACACACTTTTCCCAGTTTTGAACTATATAGTATTCCCTTGCTCTTTTCGCACAACAGCCTCTTGATCTAGGTATAGATTTTGCATGAGCACAATTATGTGTTCTGGAATTCCCTTTCTTCCCTTTGTTATAGTTTGTTATGATCCACACAGCCAAACTTTTGCATAACCAATAATAGACATTCTTCTGGTATTCTAGTATACATTGCATTTGTTTTTCAGTTCCTTCAGCTTGAGAAATGCTGAGCAAGTTCTTTCCTTTTTATTCTCCAATTTTAGGTCTCTCCATATTCCATTATAGTAGATTGCATTGTCCTTCATAGCTGCCTTTGAAATAGATTTTGCATAAGCATGATTAAGTGTTCTGAGATTCCCACTTTTAGCCATAATTTGTTATGATCCACACCATCAAATGCCTCACACAGTTGATAGGATACAGATGTTGCTGTTGTTTAGTGCCATTGAGTTGCCCACGACTCATAGTGACCCTACATACAATAGCTCTGAACCCTGTCCTATCCTCCTGAGCCAGTCTCACTGTATCTGACAAACCTATCCCTATTACCCAAGTCACTGTGTCTATCTCATATGGGGTATTTATCTTCTGCACTATCCCTGCACACTTCCAAGCATGATATCCATAAGGACTAGTCTCTCTTTCACCTTAAGGATGTGCAATGGAGCTATAAAATCCTATCCTCCAAGGAGAAACTTTGTTTCACCCTCTCCAAGATAAACCTGTTTGTTTTCTTGGCAGTTCATGGTATATTCAACACTCTTCTCCAGCACCACAACTCAAAGGCATTTTGTCATCCTTAGTTACTGCCCAACTCTCTGATGTATAGAAAGTAATTGTGAAGACCATGACCTGAATCAGGTGCACCTTAGTCTCCAGACTGACCTTGTTGCTCTTTAGCACTTTGGAGAGGTCCCTGACAGCAGATTTCCCGAGAGCAACTAGTCTTTTGATTTCCTGACTGTTGGTGCCAAGAGTATTGATTATAGATCTAAGTAAGATAAAATTGTTAATGACAATCTCTTCTTCATCTGTCATGGTGCTGCCAGTTGGCCCAATGCTGAGAACCTTTGTTTTCTCAATGTTGAGCTTCAATCCATATTGAAGACTATAGTCCTTGACCTTCTGCAGCAAATGCTTCAGGTCCTCAGTGTTGGCAAGCAAGGTTGTATCATCTGCATTATGCAAGTTGTTGACGTTTCTTCTTCCAGTCCTGATACCATATTCCTCCTCATAAAGTTGAGCCTCTCAGATGATCTCTTCTGCATATTTATTGAAAAGGTATGGAGACAAGACACATCCCTGTTGCACTCTTTTCCTGATTTTGAGCCATACATTGTTTTCTTGCTCTGTTCTGAGGACTACTTCCTGGTCCAAGTATAGGTTTTGCATGAGAGCAATCAAGTGTTCCAGGATTCCCATCAGAGGTTCAGCTATGGGTTGGTTCTGACTCGATGGTACACAACTGAAACAGCATATAGAAGATATATCTCTCTGCTTTTAGCCAAGATCCATCTGACATTAGTAATGATATTCCTAGTGTTAAAATCTCTACTAAGCCCAGCTTGTATTTCTGGCAGTTCTTGTCAATGGACTGTTCTACCCATTTTTTAATAATCTTCATCAAGATTTTACTTTTCTGTATTATTAATGATATTTTAAAATAATTTCCACATTCTGTTGGATCATCTGTTTTGGGAATAGTAACAAATTATCTCTTCAAGTCAACTTCAAGGCAGCTGTCTTCCAGATTTCATGATACAACCTGATGAATATATCTAAGGCTGCATCTGTTTGTTGAAACATGTCATTTGGTATCCAGTCAATTCCTGGGGCCTTATTTTTTGCTAGTACCTTCACTGCATGATCTTGCCAAGCCTACGAGACTTCTGGTTTTTCTTTGAAATATTTGAGCAGAGTTTCAAGAAGAACTAATTTTTAGGTCTTTCTGAGACCTTGCACAGTCACTGTTGCCTGGGGTCTTAGGTGTGTGCTTGAAAAAGGAACCAGGATGATAGAAGTCAATGACAAACCAGACTGAACTTCCTCTCACTCTGGCCCCTTTTGGTCCTCTTTAGATAAATCAGCAAGTTGTTATCTTTTCCACTGGAAGGCAATTCTTCCAAAGAGGGCCCTCCCCAGGACTTTAGATAGGCCGACTTCTAGTGTCTTTGCTTTTTGTAATATATCTGGTTTCTTTCTCCTCTTGGGGTTTTTCTTGGGGTACGATTGTCTTACCTTCTGTGGTATTTTCAAAGACAGCATTATCTGGAGATTTCTGGGTGTCTGGCATTTCACAGTTTAAAGAGTCTGGCTTCCTGTGGGTCCAACACTTCACAGTTTGCAACATCTGGTTTCCTGCAGGACCAAAACTCGACAGTTTGCAAAGCCTAGGCTCCTGCAGCCACTTAGCACCACAGTTTCTAAGGCCTTCTCTGCCCCAGTACTCAATAGTGTAGAAGGCCTGGCCCCATGAAGATCCAGCACTCACAGTTTATAAGCCTGACTCAGTCCTGCTTTCTCACTATCCCCACATACCCTCGTGACCAGTTCTCTCCTGGCTTCAGACTCTAGTCCCATATGCTCTTGAAAGGAGGTGGAAGCCCATCCCCAGTCAGAGTCTTTCCAGGGCCTTGACCCTGAACCCAGTCTAGGAATCCTTTCCTGGGAGCAGCTGCTCCTGCTGGGCAGTAGGATTGGCTGGGTCTCTTCCTGTCACAGTCTGCCTGTTGCCCAAGAGGCCGCATAGTGGGAACTCAGGACTCCCCATCAATGGCCAAATATTTTATCAGTCTCTCTTACTGGACCACTGGGATGGGAATGCCCATCCATGAGTCTAAGGGGCTGAGGGAGTCTGGTGGGTCCTCTGGAGTATGCTCAGGGTGTATTTCCGAAGACAGCATCATCTGGAGGTGTCTGGCATTCTCAATTGTTGGATACCTCAGATGCGATGTTGACCATGCTGAGCTGAGTTTGTGCCAATGGCTCAGTCCATCTTTTGTAGTCTTCTCCTAATGTCAGGGATGCTCTGGGAAACAAAAGTCAGGTTAATCGTTCAGACTCTAGCAGAGTTTTCTGAGCAAAGATCTGCATACTTACAGAAAGCTTGATGCAGCCTTTCAAAAACAGGAAAGGATTTTCCATTTGGTTGCTGCAGAATGGCTTCAGTCATTTTCAGGCTTGGAGCTTCATTTCTTCTTCTTGGCCTTAGAGACTGTACTTTTTATGTTCCCTCTGCCATAGGCTTCTGCAATCTGGTTATGAATTAGGCTTAGTGAAGCAATTATTTTCGAATAATCTCCATGAAGACAAACTATTACTATTTGTCTTTTTTCTATCTATCTATCTATCTATCTATCTATCTATCTATCTATCTATCTATCTATCTATCTATTTATATATATATATATTTTAGAGGATACTGTTCCTTTTATTTTGCACATAAAACCACTGAAGATGCTGCCTGTTGACATCTTGGGGATCACATCACGGTACACATGGCCCGTGACTCAGTGGGAAACAGTGAGAAAAACAATGATTTGGGTCACTCACATGACAAATTCAGGTTTCCAGATGGTCAAGCTTGGCTTCGGGAGCAGCTCTAATGAAGTAGTAAGAACATGACCAGGAACGGGGAAGGGAGTTAACTACCAGAGGCCCTGCAGTACTGGTCTGATGCCTGGAGCTGCCATTTGCATCAGGAGCAGTATTTGTCTTTTTTCATCACCAGCTAGAAGCTGGATTAAGAAAAGTTGAAACACCTCACTTAGCAAAGAAAATAGGATTATTATGTCTGTTATTTTAATAATCACCTTCATAGAAGAGTCTGTAATTTTAATTTTTATTTTTCTCACTTTGATCTGAGGCAGAGAAAAAAAATGTTCTTCATAAGATTTTAGGGTTACCCATATATATTATAGAGTCTCTGGATAACTACCTGAAGGGGTATTGTTTGGCCTTGTTCTGAGTAGCTCTGGCCAAAAGGATATGAGGTGAAAGAAAAGAAAAAAAAATTATCCAAGCTGCTTTTCCTCAGTTCTCCTGGAGTGACACTTACTTTAGGTTTTTTACTATTAAGTGTCACTGCATATTAAAAAAAACAAAACAAAAAAACACCAAACACCCCATTGGCTTGATTTGGGCACTGTCTGCAAATTTTTACTTTCTTTCATTTTGCCTTCATTTAGCAAGTGCCTTTCACATTCTCATTTTTATAGTATAGAATATTAAATGCCAATGTATACAGATATTACTAAGTTTCTTTGACCTCTGGTGAAATAATATTACTTTCTGAATAATAACGATTTGTACAAAAGCTACCTTTTCTTTTTTACTGCAACCTGAATAATGTAAAAATGCTAAATTTTTACTGAAATAAAAAAAAATATTCTTTTGGCTAAGGATAATATTAGCAAACAGGCCAATCATTCAGAATTCTTTTTCTAATTGACTTTTGAACCAGAGTGGAAACTTTTGTTCTTACTTTTGAGCAATGATCTAAAATGAAATGAACAAAAGAACAGCGTTCATACATGTGCAATACTTAGATGTGATACAGGTACAGGATTATTAGATACAATAACAATACAGCTTTTGATCAGATAAAACACAAGCTTTACTCATTCAATATAACTTCTACTCATCAGATACAGCACAAATTTTACTTGTCAGATATAATTTTCACTCAGCAGATATAGCACAAGTTTTACTCATTAAATATAACTTTCACTCAGCAGATATAGCACAAGTTTTACTCATCAAATACAACTTCAGTCAGATCTGATACAAACCGGCATTAATCAAAGTGCTAAAAAGAACGAAGAGCAGAGAGCTTCTGCTTCCGACCCTATAAAACGAAGAATGGAAAGCTTCCACTTCCATTCTTATAGGTTCCTGTCTAAAGGACAGAACCAAACACAGGCACAACTTGTGCAACAGATAGAGATTTGGAGTGGGTGACTCACGTCAAGCCACTCACCCAGATCTCTGTAAGCAGCTCACACTAACCCACTCACCCAGATCTGAATGGGAGGCTCATGCCAACCCACTCAGATTGGAATGGATGGCTCACACCAACCCACTCCCAGCTAACCAGTTACAGGCACACATGTGTATTCCCCAGGGCTGGCCAAAACAGAACTTTTTTACTAAGCATGCAGTTACCAGATAAAGTGCATGGATTCATGAAGGTGATGGAGGATGCCAATAATTGATCTCTCAAAGGTCTCTTGAGACAAAAAGTCTCAGTAGTGCCTTTGGATGTTTGAGAATCCTGCTCTTGGGGTCCTCCTATCTGCAAGATTCAGAATCTCCTAGCAAGCAAAAACAAGAAAATTTTACTTACCAGGTGAGTCTGAAGGTCCCTTCTTGGTCGCCAAAAATGTTCATTAAGCTGGTTATATCGAAGACCAAACCAGACAATGGATCCTGATAAGAGTCTGAGCTTGATTTAAAAAGCTAAAACCGGGAGATCCAAGATGGCGGCAGAGGCAGAGACAGCATGGTGAGCTGTGGGAGCAGTGAACCACTTAAAGCAGGGCCATTATGGCCTTCCACAGACTTCAGCTTATTGCTAATTGAACACTTAACAGTTGATGACTGGCCCTCAGTGAAGATCAAGGCTCAACAACAGGAATTCAAGTATTCCCAAGGAGAAATGGGCCAAAGAAGAAGATTACCTATACATTGGACAGGCCAAAGAAGACGATTACCTATGCATTGGACAGGCCAAAGAAGATTACCTATGCATTGGACAGGCCAAAGAAGATGATTACCTATGCATTGGACAGGCCAAAGAAGATGATTACCTATGCAATGGATTGCTGAAAGTCACTGTGAGTCTGATGACCTTAAGAGTGGCAGCATGCACAAGAGGACC
>NW_006399861.1:9869823-9872410 GCF_000299155.1 Elephantulus edwardii
TGTCATTCCTCTGTAGTATCTGGTCCCCTCTGGACCCTCATCATTTCCTTCACCTGCTCCCCCCACCGACCAAACTGTGCAGCTCTGCAACTGCATCCCGGCCCATCCTCACCCTTCTGCCCCCAACCCTCACCTCCTTGTACCCCCAATATGTTTTTCCCAATAAAAAAAAGAAAAGAAAAAAAGCTAAAACCTAACTTAATTAACATGCCAATTTCCAAGAAGTACCATCTTAGTTTTCCCCAGGACCACTATAAAAAGAAAAGCCCCCAACTTCCCACATGCTATTTTAATTCTGTCTGCATGCCATGCAGCCAGGCACTTGGGACCCCTCTCAGACTGTGCAATAAAGGCCTGTTTTTTCTTGGGACCAATTTCTTTCTTTGTTTCTCTCCCTTGTGCCCTCGTGCTCTTTTTTTATATCTAACATCTCTGACAGCCAGAAACTTGCCAATCCTTCTGGCAGCTGAGAAAGCATCCTCTCATTGGGTGTCAGGAGGGGGCCCCAAGATAGGGGAAAGGGTATGGGATATGATCAATCCCTGGGTGCCTCAGGAATTGATTGGGCTCTTGCATCAGAGGGGTGGTTTTTTGCAGTTGAGAATTAGAGCCGGTGTTGGATGTTTTCAGGCTCAAATGGCAAATAGCCTTCGACCTTTAGGACCAGTGTAATAGGACAGAGAGGAAAAAAGGATAAGGCAGAGAAGGAGAAGGTTGGCCTTGTTTGGAGGGTACAAGCCAGACAATAAAGAGCCTGGGCTTACATAGCAATGAGGCTGTGAAAGCCATTCCCTCTGATGAGGGCAGGTAAACTACAGATCATGTACCAGCGGCCATTTAGCGCAGTAAGCATGGAGGTTAGACATGCTCTCCTTTTGGCCAGAATTGGAGAAGCAGAAAGAGGATTTCGGCCCATGACTGGGTACTATTCCCAGCTAGGTCTATTTCCCGATCAGGGAAACATATGTTAGATATAAAAAAGAACGCGAGGGTGGGTGCAAGGGAGAGAAATAAAGACAGAAATTGGTCCCAAGAAACAAACAGGCCTTTATTGCACAGTCTGAGAAGGGCCCCAAGTGACCTGGCCTCATGGCCTGCAGACAGGATCAAAATCGCACGCAGGTAGTTTGGAGGGGTTTCCTTTTTATAAGGGTCCTGAGAGGACTAAGATGGTACTTCTCGGAATTTGGCATGTTAAATAAGTTTTAGCTATTTTTAATCAAGCTCATACTCTATCAGAATCCATTGTCTGGTCTAGTCTTTGATATGACCAGCTTAGGTGTTATCAAGTTTCTCAGGAAGTGATCAAGCTTGGGGATGATGGAGCAACTGCCATATTCTTCCTTGAGTCTGCAAAATGCAGATTGTTAATGAACCTTCCTCCAATCCTGATGCCACATTTCTCCTCAAACAGCCCAGCCTCCTGGATAATTTGTTCTGTTTGTAGATTGAAAAGTTTTGGCGATAGGACACATCCCTGATGTACACCCTTCCCAATTTTGAACCATGAAGTGTTTCCTTGCTCTTTTCTGATGACTACCTTCTGGTCCAAGTATAGCTTTCACATTAGCATTATCAAATGTTCTGGGATTCCCATACCTCTTAGAGTTAGCCACAGTTTGTTGCTGTCTACACAAACACCTTTGCATAATCAATGAAACACAGATGGACATTCCTCTGGTACTTCTTGCTTTCAGCCAAAATCCATCAAACATTAGCTACAATATCCCTAATACCATGACCTCTTTTAAATCCAGCCCGCACATCTGGCAATTCTCTGTTAATGTGCCGTTTCAGTGATTTTTGGATAATCTTCAGCAGACTCTTCCTTGCATGTGATATTGATGATATTGTTCAATGATTTCCACACTCTGTTGGATCACCTTTCTTTGAAATGGAAACAAATACAGATCTCTTCCAGTCAGTTGGCTAAGTGGTTGTCCTCCTTATTTCTTGACACAACTTGGTGAGCACATCGAGGGCACCATTTTTTAGTTGAAATACATCAATTGGTATACCATCAATTCCTGGGGCCTTATTTTTTGCCAGTTCTTTCAAAGAGGCTTGAACTTACTGTTTTATAATTTCTACAGTCTGTTGGGTAACCTTTTTTTGGAATGGGAATAAATATGGATCTCTTTTAGTCAGTTGGCTAAGTAGTTGTCCTCCAGATTTCTTGGTTCAATTTGATGAGCACATCCAAGGCAGCATCTGTAGGTTGAAATATGTCACTTGGTATTCCTTCAGTTCCTGGGGCTTAATTTTTTTGCCAAGTCCTTCAGAGCAACCTGTACTTCTTCTTTCATCATCATTGGTATATTGCCAAAGAGGAGGAAATAGATTATTTCTACCAGCTTTCAGTCAGAAATCGAACTAACATGTAACCAAATTGTATTAATAATAATGGTTTGTAAAACAATGAAAGAATTTTTCTTTTACTTTTCCAAGAGCGTAATGTACTAGGGGGAGGGTTGAGAGGGGAGAAAAATGCAAGAATAAATGAATGAAAATCCAAAGTCTCTATATTTTTAGTGAAATTAACAATACATTTTTTTTAAAAGATAAAAATGGTGTCTGTCCTGACCCA
>NW_006399861.1:9877573-9923413 GCF_000299155.1 Elephantulus edwardii
TGGAGTGAGATGATATCTCATAGTTGTTTTGATTTGCATCTCTCTTAGAGCTAGGTGTTTTGAACATTTCTTCATGTGCTTGTTGGCCATCTGAAAGTCTTCTTTGGTGAATTGTAGTTTATTTCTTTTAATAGAGGTATGGTGACTTTTGGACATCTCGTTTATCTTGTCCTTGAGTCTGTTGTTTGCCACATTTCTTGAGAGTCTGTTTTTATTGTCATATAGCCCCATTCCTTGAGGGTTGGTTTCTATTGTTATATTGCCACAGTCTTTGTCAAAATCAGTTCTGTTTGATCTCCTTTGTCAGCGTGTCCTTTGCCATTTCCTGTCATTGCCCCCTGAGAGAGATTTCACCCTAACTGATTAGGAAGGGGAGCATCACATCTTCTTACTGGAACACGGTGTTGTAGGTTCTAGGGTGAAAACCTTCTCTCAATATTCTAAAGGGCCCTTTTGGCAATAGGAAATGCATAGACGACTGTGGTGACTGATTTTAGAATTTAGATGCGCTGTTATCAGTTGTGCTTCGGGATATAGGTTCATATCCTTGGAGGTACATCATTTTAACAGGGAACTGTTGCAGCCTAGAAGACAGAAATGTAACTAACAAGTTAAAAATACATGGGCCAAAAAGTAAAAGCATTAATATTCCAACCAGACATACTAACAGAGGCAGAAACCAAGTTATAGAGGGACGATAGTACTTAATGGCTTTCCAGATGTGATCCACTGGTTTAACTCAGGTATCTTTTAACCATTTTGCCCTTTGTAGGAGTTTCTGGACTTTAGTTTTCATTTCTCCTGAAGTATTCACATAGAAACAGGTGTTAGCTATAGCATGGATTCATTTTTGTTTCTGTAACAGAAAACCTAAGACCAGCTGATAGTTTATTACTTAATAGGCTAAGGAGTCTCTCACTTGCAAGGCAGACGGTGAGTAAACTGTTTCTGAGGTTTTCCATCAGTTCCAACAACTAAGAAATAGTGGGAAGAGAGTGGTACTGAAAAGGCTTGTAGGACCAAAGAAGAGGCTCCTGTGTCCAGGAGAAAATGGATAGACTTACCACCAACGTCAATGTTCACTCACAGCTCTTCTGGGAGGATTTGAATTGTTGAAGCATCCTCTTTTGTTGCCAGGTGGGAGCCGTGGCCTTGTCAATCCTCTGTGGATTTGGCCATGAGTACCTGATGTGGGCACCCCTTGGCCAGGTGTCCTTCAGATCCACACTTAAGGCAAAGTGAGTGGGAGCTTCCTCTCTTCCCCCTTGCCTACCTGTGGTTCTCACCTGTGACAATCTCTATTAAAGTGGCCCAGCTTTCCACAATGGAAGCAATTCTGACTCCCTTTATTACCTTTGGGTAGCATTGACTATTTATTAGTAAGACTTTCTTTTCCTGACACAGGCCCTAAATTGGCAGCAATGGATGCCCCAATAATTTTGGCCATTGTCTGGTCTTTTCTCTCTCTCTCTCTCGATCCTGGTTGTTAAAGGCAGTGACTGTTTTAAAAGTTCATTCAGATCACTTTGAGGCCCCATTGCTTTGCATTGAAGCTTTCTTCAAATATCCACGGTCACCTGATTTTTCAAATGAGTACTTAGAATTACTCTGCCTTCAGAGCTTTCAGAATCTAAGTTTGTGAACTTATTCATGGCTTCAACAAGTTTCCCCCTAAAGATGCTGGATTTTCTTTTTTGTCCTGAGTAATTTCTGTTATCTTTGAGTAATTAACTGGTTTAATCTGAATTTCTCTCATCCTTTCAAGCAAGCAAGTCTGCATGTAGTTCTGAGTGGCTCATCCCTGATTTCCTGGTTGGCCTGGCTGGTAATTCCAGTCAGGATTTGGGCCGGGGATTGCAGTTGTTTATCACTGCATTGAAAAACAAGGAAGTCATGACATATTATTCAAAATGGATGACCCTGGAGGACATTATGCTGAGTGAAATATCTTAGTCACAAGAGGATAGATACTTCATAGTGCCACTGTCGTAAAAGGGACTGACATAGGGGTTCGGGGGGGTGACTGAAAAAGATGGGATAAATTATGTACACTGCATTGAAGCAGATGAGAGAAAGAACTGTTTAAAAGGTATATATGATTAGGTATTATTGTCGTGACATGAGTCCAGAATGAAGTGGACTTGGGGGGATGCATAGTGGACTTGGGGGGATGGATTATATAACAATGAAAGAATTTTTTTTTTTTTACTTTTCAAAGAGAGGAACAAACTGGAGGGGGGCTTCATCTGATATACTTTGGACATGTTATAAAAAGGGACTGGTCCTTGGAGAGTGACATCATGCCTGGTAGGGTGGAGGGACAGCACAGGAGGGGAAGGCCCTCTATGAGATGGATTGATTCAGTGACTGGGGTAATTGGGATGGGTGTGTCAGAGGCAATGAGATTGGCACAGGATAGAGCAGAGTTTAGGGCTGTTGTACATAGGGTCGCTATGAGTCGCAAGCGACTCGAGGGCACATAACAACAACATCATATCACCTGCATAGAGGGATAATTTTACCTCCTTTTTGCCAATTTGGATACCTCTTATTTCCTTGCAATATTGAGTAGGAGAGTTGATAGTGGGCATCCTTGTCTAGTTCCTGTTCTCAAAGAGAATGCCTTCGCTTACATGGTTTCTGCTGAGAAATCGGCATTTAATCTTATATGCTCTCCTTTAAAGGTTACTTTTTGTTTCTCCCTCTCTGCTTTCAGAATTCTTTCCTTATCTTTAGTTCTGGCAAATTTGACTGATATGCCTTGGTGGGTTTTTCTTTTTGGGAGGGGGGGTGTATTTTATATGATGTTCTCTCAGTTTCTTGAATATATATTCTCTCATTCTTCATTATGCTTGGGAAGTTTTCTTCTAGTAATTCTTCAACAACTTTTTTGGTGCTTTTACTTGCTTCTTCCTGCTTTGGGATTCAAATGATACACATATTATTTCTCTTGATGGTGCCCACATTATTCTTAGTTTTTCTTCTTTTTCTCTCTTTTTTAATTCTGTTTTTTGCTTTAGCAGATCAGTGGTGACAATTCTATCTTCTATTTCACTTGTTCTATGTTTCATCTCTTCAACTCTGTTCATATGTCCCTCCATCAAGTTGACAGCATCTGAAACATTGGACCTCATGTTTTGGATTATGGTTTTTTTGTTTTTCCAGTGCCTCTAATGCTTGTTTATTTGCATTGTTTTGGGTTGTAGGGTGTGTGTGTGTGTGTGTGTGTGTGTGTGTGTTAAACTCCTCTTGATTTTTGCTTGCAGTATCCTGTAATTCTTCAAGTTTGTTTTTCACCCATTGAAAATATTCAGTCATTGTTCTTTTGAATTCTGTGTCATAACATTCCATCAGGCTTTCTGGCTTCAGGAAATCCCTTGCTACTGTGTCACTTTTTGGGGGGATATCTTGCTTTGGGCTTTTGTAGGGAGTGAGGTAGCCTGCTTCATCTGGGACATTGCTGTGGTAGAGTTTTTCTTGCCTGAGGTGGTAGATCTGACATCACTGCTCCAGAAGAAGGTTGGGCAGACACACAAGTGGGAGCATGCACAGGCACATTTGGAGGAGGAGGGTAGACAAACAAACAGACACATGCACGGGGTGTGTGTTGGGGAGAGCTGAATGGAAGAATCAGGGAGCCTTTGTTTTCCCCTCAAGAGCTGAATCTGCCACCCAAGGTGAACACCAGCTGTCTAACTCAGTCCTGTGTAAGTTGATGGGGTCCCACAATTGGTCCAGCAATCAATCATGATCCCCCCCAAGTACCTCACTATAATTCCTGATTGCTTCTGGTGGGTGGATTCAGCTGCAGCTCATTGTTCCCCACCGTGGCTCACTGCTCTCCATCAAGGCATGCTGCTCTCGCAGAGGTTGGTGCACCCCATGGCTCTAAAATGTCTTCATTGTTCCACAGCAATGTTTAGTGAAGCACCCAGGACCTCACTGTTGGCTGAATTAAGGGGTTCCACATGGTCAAGCCAAATGTCAGTTTCCCCCCACCAAAGTACCTGAATGACCAAGGAAGAAGCCTATTGTTCCCTTTTGGAAGTGGCTTTTCACTTAGGTTGAGGTGCTCAGGAACACCCTCTTGCCCAAGTTAAGGGTTCCTGCATGGACAAGTCAGACAGCAGTTTTCCACCCAAAGTACCTGAATGACCAAAGAGGAAGCCTGTTGTTCCCTTCTGGAAGTTTCTTCTTACCTATGTCGAGGTGCCCAGCACATCTCTGTTGCCTGAGTTAAGGGATCCCATGTAGTCAAGCCAGACAGAAGTTCCCACCCCCTCCAACATAATTGAATGACCAAGGAGAAAGCCTGTTGTTCCCTTCTGGAGTGGCTTCTCACCACCGTCAAGGTGTCCAGGACATTTCTGTTGCCTGAGTTAAGGGGTCCCACATTGTCATGCCAGACAGCAGGGTTTTTTCCCCTAAATACCTGCGTGACCAAGGAGGAAACCTTTTCTTCACTTCAGGAAGTGGCTTTTCACCTCCATCGAGGTGCTCAGGACCTCCTTGTTGCCTGCATTAAGGGGTCCTGCATGGTCAAGCCAGACAGCACATTTTCCACCAAAGAAACTGAATGACGAAGGAGGAAGCCTGTTGTTCCCTTCTAGAAGGGACTTCTCACCTCCATTGAAGGCCAGGACCACACTCTTGTCTGAGTTAAGGGAGCCTGCATGGTCAATGCAGACAGCAGTTTTATCCTCAAAGTACCTGAATGACCAAAGAGAAAGCCTGATCCCTTCTGGAAGTGGCTTCTTACCTCCATCGAGGTGCCCCAGGACCTCCCTGTTTTCTGAGTTAAATGGTCCTTCATGGTCAAGTCAGACAGCAGTTTTTTCTCCAAAGTGCCTGAATCACCAGGGAGGAAGCCTGTTGTTTTCTTTTGGAAATGGTGTCTCACCTCTGGCGAGGTCCCCAGGACCTCTCTGTTGCCTGAGTTATGGGGTACTGCATGGTTAAGACAATCAGTAGTTGTTTCCCCAAAGTACCTGAATGACCAAGGAGAAAGTCTGTTGTTTGCTTCTGGAAGTGCCATCTAACCTCTGCCTAGGTTTCCAGGACCTTCCTATTGCCTGAGTTAAGCGGTCCTGTGTGACCAAGCCAGACAGTAATACCTGCCCCCCCATACCTGAATGACCAAAAAGGAAGCCTGTTTTTTCCTTCTGGAAATAGATTCTCACCTCCTCTGAGGTACCCAGAACCTCTCTGTTGCCTGAATTAAGGGGTCCTGTGTTGTCAAGGCAGGCAGCAGGTTTGTTGTTGTTGGGTTTTTTTTTCTTCTCCAAAGTACCTGAATCACCAAGGAGGAGGCCTGTTGTTGCCTTCTAGAAGTGGCTTCCCACCTCCATCGAGGTGCCTAGGGCCTCCCTGTTGCCTGAGGAAAGGTGCCCCAAGTGGTCAAGTCAGACAGCAGTTATTTCCTCCAGAGTACCTAAATGACCCAGGAGGAAGCCTGTTGTTCCCTTTAGGAAGTGGCTTTTTACCTTCATTGAGGTGCCAAGGACCTCCCTGTTGTGTGACTTAAAGGGTCCCACGTGATCAAGGTAGACAGCAGGGTTTTCCCCCAAAGTACCCGAATGACCAAGGAGGAAGCCTGTTGTTCTCTAGGAGAGAAGTAGCATCTCACCTCTGTCTAGGTGTCCATAACCTCCCCGTTGCCTGAGTTAAGGGGTAGTGCCTGTCAAACAGCACTCCCCCCCCCAAACACCTGAATGATCAAGGAGGAAATCTCTTGTTCTCTTGTGGAAGTGGCTTCTCACCTCCACTGAGGTGCCCAGGACCTCTCTGTTGCCTGACTAAAGGGGTTCCGTGTGGCCAGGACAAACATCTGTTTTTTCCATAAAGTAACTCAGTGACCAAGGAGGAAGCCTATTGTACCCGTCTAGAAGCGGCTTCTCACTCCCATCGAGGTCCCCAGGATCTCCCTGTTTCCTGAGATAAGGGGTCCTACGTGGTCAATCCAGACATGGTCGAACCAGACATCAGTTCCCCCCCCCTCCCAAAGTACCTTAATGACCAAGAATGAAGCCTGTTTTTCTGTTCTGGAAGTGGCTTCTCACCTCCATTGAGGTGCTCAGGACCTCCCTGTTCCTTGAGTTAAGGGGTCCTACGTGGTCAAACCAGACAGACAGCAGTTCTTTCTCTAAAGTACCTGAATGTCTGAAAAGGAAGCCTGTTTTTTCCTTCTGGAAGTGGCTTCTCACCTCCATCAAGGTGCCCAAGACTTCCCTATTTCCTGAGTTATGTGGTCCCACATAGTCAAGCCACACAGCTGTTTTCTCCCCAAAGTACCTGAATAACCTGTTGTTCCATTGTGGAAGCAATGTCTCACCTCCATCAAGAGCCCAGAACCTCCCTGTTTCCTGAGTTAAAGAGTCCCACATGGTTAAGCCGGACAGCAGTTTTCCCCCAAAAATACCTGAATGACCAAGGAAGAGGCCTGTTGTTCCCTTCTGGAAGTGGCTTCTCACCTCCATTGAGGTGCCCAGGACCTCCCCGTTTTTTGAGTTAAGGTGTCCCACATTGTCAACGACGATAGCAGTTTCCCCCTCAAAGTACCTGAATGACCAGGAAAGAAACCTCTTGTTCTCTTCTGGACATGGCTTCTCACCTTTGTCAAGGTGCCCATCACCTCTCTGTTGCCTGAGTTTAGGGGTCCTGCATGGTCAAGCCAGACAGTTGGTTTTTTTTTTCCTCAAAATACATGAATAGTCAAGGAGGAAGCTTCTTGTTTTTTTCTGGAAGTGCTGCCCAAGTTGTGCCAAGAAATCTGGAGAAAAACCACTTGGCCAACTGACTGGAAGAGATCTATATTTGTTCCCATTCCAAAGACAGGTGATCCAACAGAGTGTGGAAATTATAGAACAATATCACTGTTATCTCATGCAAGCAATATTCTGCTGAAGATTATCCAAAAACGACTGGAACAGCACATCAGCAGAGAACTGCCAAAAGTGCAGGCTGGGTTTAGAAGGGGTCGTGGTACTAGGGATATTGTAGCTGATGTTAGATGGATCTTAGCTGAAAGCAGGGAAAACCAGAGGAATGTCTATCTGTGTTTCATTGAATATGCAAAGACATTTGACTGTGTTAACAAACTGTGGCTGACTCTGAGAAGAATGGGAATCCCAGAACACTTGAGCATGTTAATGTGTGCGACCAGGAGGCAGTTGTCAGAACAGAGCAAGGAAACACTTCATGGTTCAAAAATGAGAAGGCTGTATCCCAGGGATGTGTCTTATCTCCATACTTTTTCAATCTAAATACAGAACAGATTATAAGGGAGACTAGGTTCTATGGGGAGAAGTGTGGCATCAGGATTGGTGAAAGATCCATCAACAATCTGTGTTATGCAGATGACACAACCCTGCTTGCTGAAATTGAGGAGGACCTGAAGCACTTGCTGCAGAAGGTCAAGGACTGCAGCCTTCAATATAGATTAAGGCTCAATATCAAGACGACAAAGATTCTTACCACTGGGCTGATTGGCATCATCATGATGGATGGTGAAGAGATTGAGATTGTTCCCAGCTTTGGTTTGCTTGGCTCCACAGTAAACACTCTTTGGACCAGCAGCCAAGAAATTAAAAGACGTATTGTGATGGGAAAGTCTGCTGTTAGGGACCTCTCCAGGGTACTGAAGAGCAGTTGTGTCACTCTGGAGACTAAAGTGTGCCTGATACAGGCCATGGTCTTTGCAATCACTTGCTATGCATCAGAGAGCTGGACAATGACTAGGTAGGACGGAGAGAGAATTGATGCCTTTGTGCTGTGGTGCTGGAGAAGAGTATTGAGTGTACCATGGACTGCTAAGAAAATGAACAGGTTCATCCTGGAGAGTGTTAAACCATGCTGCTCCTTGGAGGCAAGGATTCTGAGGCTTGGTCTGACATACTTTGGACATGTTGTCAGGAGGAACGGTCCTAGGAGAGGGACATCATTCTTGGGACAGTGGAGGGACAGCGCAGGAGGGGAAGACCCTCTATGAGGTGGATTGATTCAGTGACTGGGATAATTGGGGTGGGTGTGTCAGAGCAGTGAGATTGGCACAGACAGAGCAGGGTTTAGGGGTGTTGTACATATGGTTGCTATGAGTGGCAAGCAAGTTGTCAGCACATAACAGCATCAACCTGAATGATCAAGAAGAGCCTGTTGCTCCCTTCTGGAAGTGACTTCTCACCTCTGTCAAGGACCCCAGGACCTCCCTGTGTCCTGAGTTAGGGGGTCCTACATGGGCAAGCCAGACATCAGTTTCTTTCACCAAAGTATCTGAATGACTGAGGGGGATGCCTCTTGTTCCCTTCTCGAAGTGTTTTCTCACCTCTGTCGATGTGCCCAAGACCTCCCTGTTCCCTGAATTAAGGCTTCCACATGGTCAAAGCCAGATAGCAGTTTTTCTCCCAAAGTACCTGAATGACCAAGGAAGAAGCCTGTTGTTTCTTTCTGGAAGTGGCTTCTCACCTTCACTGAGGTGCCCAGGACCTTTCTGTTTCCTGAGTTAAAGGATCTTGTGTGGTCAAGCAAGACAACAGTTTTCTCCCCAAAACATCTGAATGACCAAGGATAATGCCTGTTGTTCCCTTCTGGAAGTGACTTCTCCCCTCCATTCAGGTGCTCAGAACCTCCCTGTTGCCTGAGTTAAGAGAATCCCATGTGGTCAAACCAGACAGCAGTTTTTCCCCCATAGTGCTGTCCTGCCGCGCCATCCCCCATAATTGTTTTTCAAGACCGTTGAGAGGTTCCTGGCAATGGCCTTGCCCGAAGCAATACATCTCCTGACTGCTCTTATCAAAAGTTTAGATTGTGGATTCAAGTACAATGGAGTCAAAGCCCTTCAAATTGGAAAACACGAAAAGAAATTAGAAGAAACAACTGCAAATAATTGGAACATTCGATGTTTGAATTTAGGAAAGTTTAAGTTATAAAAAAAAAAAGAAGTGGAATGCATATAGATGGATATCCTGAGTACTAAAAAGCAATGGTGTCTCTCTGGAGACTAACGAGCGCCTGATACAGGCCATGGTCTTTGCAATCACTTGTTATGCATCAGAGAGTTGGGCAATGACTAGGGAAGATAGAAGAAAAATTGATGCCTTTGAACTGTGTTGCTGGAGAAAAGTATTGAATGTACCCTGGACTGCCAAAAAAACAAACAGATTCATCCTGGAGAGGAGGCAAGGATTCTGGGGCTTCGTCTGACATACTTTGGACATGTTGTAAGGAGAGACAGGTCCTTGGAGAGAGACATCATGCTTGGTAAGGTGGAGGGACAGCGCAGGAGGGGAAGACCCTCTATGAGATGGATTGATTCAGTGACTGGGGTAATCGGGATGGGCGTGTCAGAGGCCATGCGATTGGCACAGGATAGAGCAGGGTTTAGGGCTGTTGTACATAGGATCGCTATGAGTCGCAAATGACTCGACGGCACATAACAACAACAACAACAACAGTGAGCTAAGATGGATTCATATTAGCCACTTTGAATCAGACAATCGTATTATCTGTTATGCAAAGATTAGCTGAAGAGGATGGTATTGCATTTATGGTCTAAAAGAACATTTCAAGATCTATCCTCAAGTACAATGCTGTGACTGATGGTATGCTATCTATATACATACAAAGATATTCTGTTATTATAACTATTCAAATAATGCACACCATTCACTAAAGCCAATGATGAAGAAATTTAGGACTTCTGGAGGAGTGACATCCACTTCCTAAACAACATGCCTTTGGAAACTCTATGAACTTTGATAAATGACGACAGTTATAGAAAGACTTCAGGCCTTTTGTTCATAGGGTCGCTATGAGGCATGCTGGATTCAACAACAATCAACCACAACAACAACTAGTAACTTTACAGAAGTGAAATTGATCAAACCTGCCACCATACTGCTATACTAATAAGTGGTGACTGGAATGCAAAAGTTGAAAACAAAAAAAATAAGACTGGTATTTGGAAAATATGGAACTGGTGACAGAAATGAGACTAGAGATAAAATGATAAAATTTTGTACAGTCAATGATTTCTTCATTGTAAGTGGTGACTATATACATGGACTTCATTTGAACTATACAGGAATCAGAGTCACTACATCACTGGAAAGAGTCTATGGGGAAGTTTAATATCAACAAGTCAAAACAAGGTTTGGGGGCTGGTGGTGATTCCTTATTTGCAAGTCCAAACTTAAGCTGAAGAAGAAGAAGAGAAGTCCATAAGAACCAGGAGTGGAAGGCTGCTGTTAAGCGTGGTCAGAAAGAGTACAAGTGATAGTGACCTTGTGAATGATGGCTCTGTATCCTGTCATATTCTGTGCCATTCTTAGCTTCTCTTATATATTTGAACCCATTGCTACAGTCACTGTGCTAATCAGTCTTGTTGAAGATCTTCCACTCTTTCACTGACCTTTACCTTTCCAAACATGATATTCTTCTCCAAAGACTGACCCCTCTTGACAACATGGCCAAAGTATGTGACACAAATTTTCACCATCCTTGCCTCTAAGGAACACTCTTGTTTGTTTGTTATTTTAGTAGTTCTTGGGATATTTCTACTCTTCTTCAGAAAGCCATGACTTGGCTCAGGTGCACTGACATTGTTGCACTTTATCACTTTGGAGAGCTCCCTGACAACATATATTCAAATTGCAATAAGTCTTTTTGATTTCTTGACTGTTGTTGACTGTTGGTGTTTTCAGTGTATCCAATTAAAATTAAATCATTGACAACTTCAATCTTTTTTCCATCTATCATGATACTGATCCATTAGTGAGGATTTTTGTTTTCTTTATGTTTATTTGTAACCCACATTGATGACTGTAGTTTTTGGTTTCTATGTATGCAGAATGTATACAGCCCTGAAGCATACCTTTCTTGATTTTAAACCATGCAGTGTTCCCCTTCCCTATTCAGACAATAGCTTCTTTGTTGTAGGTTTTTCATGAGAACAAATTGTCAGAGATTTCATTCTTTTCAATGTTAGCCATAGTTTATTTTGATCCACACAGTCAAATGCCTTTGCAAAGCCAATAAAGCAAACAAACAGACAACTTTCTAGCATTCTCCATTTTCAGCCAAGACCCACCTAACATCAGTAGTGATCTCTCTGGTGCCACCACCTCTTCATCTGGCTTGAATTTCTGGCAGCAGTCTGTCAGCGTACTGTTCTGGCTGCATTTGGGTAATCCTCAGCAAGATTTTACTTATATGTAATATTAATGAGATTGCTTAGTATTTGGGGATAGGAACAAATATGGATCTCTTCCAGGCAGTTGTCTTTCAAATTTATTGGCACAGACTGATGAGCATATCTAGGGCTGCATCTGGTTTTCCAAATGGTTCAATATTTATTCCTTCAATTTCTGGGGCCTTTTTTTTTTTTCAATGTCTTCAGGGCACCTTGAACTTCTTCATTATTATTGGTTCTTGATCATATTCTAATTCCTAGATAAGCTATGAAATGACATCAAGGACATAATTAATGAAGAAAGCAAAAGGTCATTACAAAGATAGAAGAGAAAGAAAAGATCAAAATTGATGTCAGAAGAGATTGAAAATTGCAGTAGAATATCAAGCTAAAACGAAGGTAAGAAATGCCAAAATAAAAGAGATAAATAACAGACCCATTCACAAATACCTTGAGGAAGAAGGGATGACAGTCTAGTTACTGTCTAGCTGGAGGTAGGCAAAGGTTCCTGTCCCTTACTCCCTTCCGGGATGGGGCCCTGACCCACCCTCCTGTACTTGGCTGCTGTTTCGTGTGGACTTGTGTCCCTGGAGCATTGGAATCAATTCAGGTCAGGACTGCCCTTCAGCTCCTGTGCATCAGAAAAGCAATTCTCTGTTGACACGTCTCCCTCCGAAGTGTACAGTCTTAATGTACAGTGATGAGAAACTGTTATTTTATAATCATTTCATTAAAAGTTTGATTAAAAAGATAAATAGAAGATTTGAAAGGGCAGGTTGGGAAGGCAAAGCAGTTTTATAACAAAATGTGAAAAGAGCTGAAGTGAGAAAATCAAAATAGAAGAACTCGCTCAGCATTTCTTTGGTTCTTTCAAACTGAAAAAAAAAAAGTCAAGCTTTGAGTTGCAATACTGAAGAATGCTATGGTCAAAATCTTAAATGGTGCTAGAAACGTCAAAAGAACATGGAAGATAGCATGACTGGATAGACTGAAAATGTAAGGTGTTCACACCCCTCCAGCATTGGCTATTTTACTAACAGCTAAGTAAGATACATGGTACCACTGTGGCGAGGTGGTCATTTGTACCAAGAAATCAGAACTGACCCATAGCTGTTGAGAATACGCAAATGAGTTTGAAATACTGACATGGGGTTTGGGGACTCTTACCAGCATTACATAAGTTATTCCAGAGGCAGAAAGGGGGAAATCTGCTATCTGCAAAGAAGAGAAAAAAAGAGGGAAAAGTGAAAAGCGCATCCTTGGGACCCAAGATCCCTGCACTTGAAACTTCCTCAAAATGAGATGCCCCTGAGCCTGGAGAGACAGCAAGAGGGCAGCAGGAGTTGCCAGACTGGGGGCCACCCAGCTGCAGAGTGAGGAAGCTACTTTCCTGAAGGTGACTTTCTGGTGGTGCTGATGAACACAAGGCAAAACCCCAAACTAACATTTAGTCTTTGTTTTGTAGAAAGCCATTGAAGAGTGACTAGGAATGATAGAAGAATAATTGATGCTTTTGAATTGTGGTGCTGGAGGAGGAGTACTGAATATACCCTCGACTACTAAGAGAACAAGCAGTCTTAGACAGAGGACTGCCTTAGAACAAGACAGAACAAGGTCTTTCCTGGAGAGGGTGAGACCAGGATGCTCTTTGGAGGGAAGTATTCTGAAGCTCTGTCTGGCATATTTTGGTCAGGTTGCAAGGAGGGACCTGTCATTGGAGAGGGAAATCATGCTTGGAAGGACAGCACAAGACAGGAAGACCCTTAATGAGACTGAGTAATTAAGTGACTTGGGTAATGGCTGAAGGTGTGTCAGAGACAATAAAATTCGCTGGAGATAGAGCAGGGTTCAGAACTGTTGTTCACAGGCTTGCTATGAGTTGCAGGTGACTTGACGGCACATAATAACAGCAAGGAGGCAGCATCTGCTCTTCTTGTGTCTACCAATCCTCCCCCACTTCAGTAGTGACTGGAGGAAGAGTCCAAAGGCTAGATTGAGTGGTTGCTCCACCAAGGGATGGGACAAAACTGAGACCACAGAATGTAATCTATATGAAAACTCTTGAGTAGGAAGCCACTGGTCCTGTTCCTGGCCTGGATCTGGAATGGAGACCCTAGAAGCACACAGCACACAGCACACACCCAGGCAGGGAGTTTTGACCTTGCCAAAAGATGTGGACTGGTGGATGGAGAGACCTCTCTGACCTGGGTGGTAGTGGAAGGCCTATTGCCAAGGAGGGCAAACATCATTTGAATTATGTAGGAGGCAGGATTGAGAGAAACCAGGGAGACAACCTTGGCAGGAAATGGCATGTCTGAGAGGTCAGAATCCACAAGGCACTTAGAGAACATCAAGGACATTTACTGACCTTGGCAGAGGCTTTCTTTTGGTCAATGGTCCTCATCAGTTTGTCCCAAAGGAGATTGACAATGTGCCAAAAATGTCCTATTTATCAACAGTGTACAGGACAACCCTCCACAGCAAAGAGATTTCCAGATGAAAATGTCAGCACAGCCACAAGGAGAGGACTGATTGAGAGCAAAGTGGCAGAGAACAGGGAATATGTCAGTACGAGTATATACAACTAAGGGGTGTCTACACGTCAGACAAAGCTTGCAGGCTCTTAAGCAGTGGTTTATCTTCTCATGTGTCCAGCTGGCTAGGGGTAGATGGCAGCAGTGCTTGTCAGCATTGATCCACAATGCCATCAGGGATCTTCTGGCTGCTTTGCATTTTGACCTGGGCCACAATACGGTTGCTACAGCTCCAGGCATCCTGTGTGTTTAGGGCAGTGAAAGGGGAAGGCTGGATTATTCTGTTAGTGGCATATGCCCCCTTTAATGAGGAAAGCAGAAATGTTTATCTTGATTGGAACCAGACTGCATGACTACCTTAATTTCAAGGGAGGTGGGAACAGCAGGAACAATATCCATTATTGCTCTGTGCACCTAGTGTATCCTAATGAGCTTGGGCTTTTACTAGGAAGAATGGGGAGCTCTGGCAGCCTGGAATTGTGCTGCTCATCCAAAAGTGGTGCCTCTCTGGTGGTTTGAATTCACCAGTGGCTCCATGGGAGAAAGACAAGCTCTCTGCTCCTATGTGATTTACAGCTTCCAGAAGTCCACCAGAGGTTCAGCTGTGAATCAGTTCCAATCCTTTGGCAATGAGAGAGACAGGGAAGAAATGGTAAGAAGGATGCAGATGCTGCTAAATCTGTGACTCCAAATCTGAACCTAAAGGTAACTGGTGACCCCCCAGGGTCAGAATTTATAGATGTGACTGTTGTTGAGCCAGAGCCAACTCATAGCTGACCCTCCGGTGAGTTTTCAGAGGTAGTTAATTGTGCGGGAAGAGATTGTTGAACTGTTCTAGACTCATAGATGGGATTACTCATGTAAAGACTAGTCAAAGGATTGTGTACAGGCCCAGCCATAGTGCCCATGGCCCAGGCCAGTGACTGACACAGTAGTCGGCCCCCTCTGTTCAATTGCTTTTGGAGTCTTGGTTTCTTCTTGGGGCCCTTCAGAGCGGCAAGGCAGCGAGTGGCCCCAGATTCGAAGGCCATTCCTGCAGGGCCTGCCCGTGTCCCCCTGGCAGGATCTGATAGTTCCATGGCTAATGCCCATCACCTGAGTTTAGTGTGAGCTCTGCTACTAGGCTTGCTCTGTATTTAATTTCACTAATAATAGGAGAAATTCTAAAATGAGGTATGAAATCTGTAACATATGAAAGCAAGTATAACGCATGATGAGGAAGAGCCTAGTAGGTGGATACCTTTATATCAGTGTTGTCATAGGAGATGATCCCACCCTTGGAGAAATCAGTGCGTGTCTTCAACCAGATGGCAATGAGAAGGAATCTGATAGTGGTCTGATAACTACAAAATTATATAACTTTGAGGGGAGAGATAATCTGCTATGTACGTAAGAGTCATATACAGGATGCTCTTTGACCCACTCATCTCATTGCTGGGAACTTGTCCTTGAGACACAAACTTCCTAAACAACTGCTCCTGCAGCAAGTTTTCAGAGGCAGTTAATAGCACAGGAGTAGACCCAAAGAAGTTGACAAGAAACTTCCTTCTAATAATAGATTTAGTCCAATCTTCCACACAAGAGGAGTAGAATTTACACCCACACTAGAGAATCCTGTGCAGTGTTGTCAATGCAAGTCAGAGAGATGGAAGGAAATGTTAAGTATTGATGTTGAAAATCCAGAAGAAATCAGAAGAGAGTGTGTATAACATGATTATAACTTAAAATAATTCATGCTTGGGTGAGCTCGGAAGTTTTAATTTTCTAGTCTTTAGTATGAATGAAGTATAGATAGAAATTGGATTACTTACTTGGATTCACAATCAAAAACCTTGATACCAACGGTTAGAAAAATCAAAAGACTTGTTGCATTGGGAAAGTCTGTAGTTAGAGACTGCTCCAAAATGCTGAAAAGCAATGATGTCAGTTTAAAGACTAAGGTGCATTTGATCCAAGTATTGGTCTATTCAGTTAGTTGGTATGTTTTTACGAGTTGGACATGAATAAAGACAATCAAAGAAGAATCAGTGCCTTTGAGTTGTGTTGCTGGAGAATAGTATTAAACATCCCATAGACTGCCAAAAGAACAAACAAATATGTCTTGGGAGAGAATATAGCCAGGTTTACACTTTGAGGGAAGGATGGTGAAACAGTCTCACATCCTTTGGGCATGTTGTTTGGAGGGCCCAGTCCTTGGAAAAAGACTTCCTGCTCAGAAAAATTCAAGATGGTCCTATGTGCCATAAACTCCTGCTCTGAGTGTCCTGTCTCATTGTGTCTGGCCAGCAGAAGAGCAGGGCAGGTGCTGAAGTAAGGCTTCCAGAAATGTCCCTCATCTGTAACTGACAAACGTGGACATTGCCCACATTACTGGGAAAGCCTCAGTTACTCGCAGAGTTCCCAGAGAGAGTGAATCTTCAGGGACTCATGGGGATCCTGACTTTCTAATATTTTAGTTGTTATTGTTGTGTACTGTAGAGTTGGAACCAACCCACAGCTGCCCCTCCAGCAAATTTTCAGAGGCAGTTAATTGTTATGCCACAATTCCGAGTCCCCCAAAGACCACCAGGGAGCCGAATCCGATGGAAGAACATGAGGGATCTTTATTACAAGCTCTCGAGCACAGACTCCAACGTACTCTGACTAGCAGCAGTGTGCAAGAGCCCCTAGCCCTTTGTGTCCAAGACTTTTATTGCCGCTGGGAGGGGCCAGGGTCGGTTGGGGCTGGAGATATAGAGGATTAGGGAACTCATGGGGGAAGGTGGTGACAACGACTTAGGGCAATTGGTTATTTTGGAAAAGAGCGGACTCATTAGCAAGAGTCCCGTAAATTAGACTAAGGACCATACGGGTGGAGTTAGTGTTTCTTCTTTGTTGCTGAGGTACTTTCAGGAAATGAACTCATGAACAAAGACTTAAGATGGTGGCTAGACCAGAGGTATATACGGTATACAACACTTACATTCAAAACTTAGTTCTAACATCCAAGACTTAACTCTAGTATCTAAAACTTAACTTTAACATTCAAAACTTTAACATAATAGCACAGGAGGAGATTGCTCATCCTTGCCCTGCTGAGCAGCTGGTGGATTTGAACCACGTGCCTTCAGGATTGCAGTGCAGCTTGTTGTCATTAAGCCACCAGTGCTCCTTTTACCAAATTGTAGTAAAAATATTTATTACCAACTATTTGCCAATGCAAGCTTGTTTTATATGTATAATTCAATGACATGATTACATTCATTGTGTTGTATATCTGTGGCCATTATCCTTTTCCAGATTATTCCACCACCATTATGGTAAGCTCAGTGGCTCCTTCAGCCATGACTCCTTCCTTCTCAGTTCCTCCTATCCCTGGAAATCATAATAAACTTTGGTCCCTAGACATTTTCATAGTCTCCATATTTCATATAATTGAGGTAATACCATGTTCTTCCTTCTGTGACTGACTTGCTTCACTCAAAATGTTTTCAAGTTTGTTTTTTTTTAATTCTTTCTTCTTTAATTTCCATGTACCAAGGAAGGCTATCAAACAAACACTGATCTCAAACAACCTCACTACCTAAAGGATTTTTTTATTTTATTAATTTTAATGAACATTTACAGAGATTCTGGATTTCCATTCATTCATTGTTGCACTTTTTTCTCTTACACACCCCGCCACCCCACCCCACCCCCAGTTCACTCCTGTCTTCGAAAAGCAAAAGATAAACTCCTTCATTGGTATACAACCCCACCACCCCGAATGCACTCAACTATGCAACTTCTCAGTGTTTGATGGCAAATAAATCACTGTAAAGTTATTCCAACATTGAAAATATACGTTTTTTTCACTCTTCTTGTACTTTAATTCTGAGATTTTTTCCTAATACAACAGTAATTTATTTTTAAATTGGAATAAGAGAAATACATAAACTTTGAGACAAAACTCAGTTAAAAGTTTACATTTTGTGCTATTTTTAAAATAGTTTTTTAAATTTTAATTGTGATGTTAACAAAAATTTACAGAAAAGTTGGATTTTCATTCACTCATTGTTGCACATTTTCTCCTTCTCCCTCCCCCAGTTCACTTTTCTTTTTTTTAATATTTATTTATTGTTGCACAGTTTTCAAGTTTTAGCATGCCTTAAGACTTCATTTATCTTTCCAACTGAGTAATGCTGGTGTCACGGTGGCTAAGGACTCAGTTGCTAATGAAAGAGTTGGCAGTTGGACCCTACCAGCCACCCTATGGGAGAAAACTGGTGGTCTTCTCCTGTGAGGATTGTAGCCTTGGAATCCCAGTGGACAGTTCGATTCTGTCCTGTGTGGTCAGTGCAATGAATGAGTCATTAGTTGGGTTTGTTTTCTTCAGTATTCTACACTCTTATTTTTCTCCATTTATGTATTGATGAGCATATGGATTGCTTTCACCTGCTGGCCATTATGATGCTCTGGACATTCACATACATGCTCCTGCTCTGCATTTAGAGTGGGATTCCTGGATTGTGTGGTAGGAGCCTACTCCTTAGGGTACTCTGGATTGGCTTCCTCGCTCTCAGGCTTCTTTATTGCTGTTCTACTAGTACCATCTAGGGTCCACTCCCAAGTGAACAGCCTGCATTTGAATCTTGGATCTGCTTCTGGAGAAGACCAGGCTAAATACCTAGTCAGTCAGACAAAAAGACCCCAAAGTGGATGATTGAGACTGGTGGCCAGCCAGGTGCAGGGAGCATGCAGGACTGTCAGTGTCAGCTCACCCCATCAGGCCTCAGTCCATGGATTCTTGTCTCCCCACCCTGACCACAGGATTAGGGTCAGCTTCAGCTCTGGTCAGGCTCTGCTTACTTTTACCCCAGCAAACTGGCCTTGCTGTGCTGGCCTCTCTGTGACAAAGGGTGCATTCTCTCTGAATCAAGCACTCAAGTGCACGCAGGTAGCTGGCAAGTGAGGAGGGTTAAGTGGCCACAGGGAGATGCTCTTCAGCATCTATAGCAGTGGCATCACTAAGGAGCACAGGAGAGGGGTGTAGACCACATCAGGTGACACTGTATGAGGGATGACTCAAAATGATTGTCTGTAGAGTTTTTGTGCAGTGTTTTGATAGAAATAGATTTTTATAAAAAAATTTCTGAATTTAGCTAAAACCAAAACATTTTTTATAAACCCAGTTTAACCCAAAACCCAAACCACTGCCATCAAGTTGGTTGTGATTCACAGAGCACTGCATTGGCTCCCTAGGTGCTAAGTGAATGTGAGGACTGCCAGGCTTGCTCCTCTGGGGCATCTGGTGGGTTTGCACTCACCTTTTGGTTAGCATTCTAGACTCAGAGCTCTTTAATACACCTGTATGGCTGTAGTTATCTACTGAAGCCACATTGGTAAACGGGACATTAGTCGACTACAGAGTCAGCTACAGAATGCTCTTGGTTACATGTTTTGGTTCTTGCTGCACCCTTGAGAGCAAGCCCCACTTGGTACCCAGAAGATGTTATGCCACTTTCTCAAGGCTCCACATATCTCTGCAGGATGTCAGAGTCAAGCAGTCAGGGTAGTGTTTCTGCATCACAAGGGTCATCCAGATGTCTGGATCATCATGATGACCTCTGAGAATGATGACTGGTGGCACTAGGTTGCTGAAGTGCTGAATTAATTTACTTTTTTAAAAAGAAAATTTTAACTAATATTTACAGAGTGGTTAGGTTTTCATTCACTCATTGTTACAGACTTTCCTTTCTGCCTAGTCCACTTTGCAATGAACCTTTTGTTCCAGGTTGTTATCATACATATAATACCTAATTACATATTCTTTTCAGACAGTTCTCCCCCACATCTGTTTGAATGCAGTGTTCATGATCTATCCTTATTTACTTTTTTTTAACTTCTAGTGCCCTTCAGGCAGAGCTGTCATTATTCGTTGCAATGACACTTCAAATCACAGACTTTTTTTGTGCAGAAAGTCCATGCAGAACCATTGCTATCATTGCCCCTGGCACTGATTTGTAGAGCATTGTGTTCCTTAGTTACAATGTTGTGGTACTTAGTATTTATGAACCTTTATCAACATTTTGAGAATGAAATAAAAAAGAACAAGAAGAAAAGTCACAAAAGGTTTCTGCTTAGTTACTGATAATGTTGTAGCCAATAATGTGGTAACTGAAAGTAGAAATATGTTATAAAATAGGAAATATTACATTTTAGCAATTTGTGACAGTAGTTATCACATTTTCTCTAAGATTTAGATTGATAATCAACATTACTAAGGATTCTGGATGACCTGATCTGGGAAAAGGGTGGTGTGGAAATAACTGAGACATGATACTGACGTTAGTGATGAATGGACCCACAGCTGCTTTATCAGCTCTGTTCCTGAGAGCCAAGGTCATGGCCCATCCTGAGATAGAGCCTGAGCAAGGCCATGAATAGCAGGCCATGAAGATGCCTATCAGAAGGAGCAGAGGGCAGTGAGCCACGGAAAAGGTGTGGCTCACTGGGCCTGCTCTCTGTCCCTTCTGGTGCTGGCAGGAAAGGGGCAGGCATGGAAAGCCATATACGAGCTGCTGTCACCTTCCCTCCGCCACACTCCCAGGAGGAACTGCTGCCGCAGAGTCACTGGACTCCACCCTACATTTTCTTCACTAAGGATGGTCCCCCTGCGAGTGTGTGTATGTGGAGTCCAGGGACAGTGCTGAGCCTGGAACTCAGGCTTTCATTGGCTGTGGCCTTGAAGCAGCAGGAGCTGGAATGTCTGACTCACATAGCATGTGTGGGTGGTGGGGGTGCCCTTCTGCTAGCTCAGCTTTGGGGAACGGGAAAATGGGAGGCTGCACCACCTTTCCTAAGAGGCCCATCCAAGGGGAGACACAGAGAGGAAGGGAACAGTGGAAGGTTAGCAGAGTGGTGGATCATTAACCAGTTGTGGGCTGGGAAGGTGCACTTATTGGTCCTCACCTAGTCAGCCGAGGGTTGTCATTGGGGAGGGGCCTGCTTAATGTGTGTTCCAGGAGTTGGTCCAAGGCTCAGCCTGCATCAGGCTCTACACCTGGCCCCACAGGCCTCCGCCCAGAGCTGGGATGGCTGAGGTTGGCTGGAGGTGCTGGCTGCTCTACATCTTACTCCTGCAGTTGGTGAGTGCTCACAGCCTGTGCCCATGGCCACCACCCTCATTGTGAGCTTTGAGGATCAGCTGGTAGGTTCCAGTCCCCTAGAGAAGAGAGCAGAGGAAGGGCATAGCTGGCTGCCTCCTAACTTTCTGGGTCAGGAAGTTGAACCACCACAGAGACCAGGGAAAGGCAAGCCTCTGCACTGGGAGGTGGCTTGTCTTTGGACCCAGAACTGCCTCATCTCTGATTCTGAAGTGGGTGTCATCAAGTCTTGGGGAGCAGATGCAGATGCAGGAGGAGGGGTCCAGTCTTTTTTTTTTTTTAATTAGTGTTTTTTTTTTAAATGTTTATTTTATTTTATTATTTTTGTGTGAGTGTACCGTCAAATCAGATCTGACTGGTACAGGAGGAGATTGTCCCTCCTTCCCCGGCAGAGCATCTGGTGGATTCGAACTGTGCGCCTCTGGGATTGTAGTTGCAGCTCCTTGCCACTAGGCCACCAGAGCTCCCCAGGGGGTCCAGTCTTGGTAGAGTGTGGTGTGGGGGACTCTGAGGACTGGGCATCCTGGAGTCTGGGAGAGGTCATGGAGCTTCTTAAATGCCTCCTCGGTGGACAGCCTGTCACACATCCTGTCTCTTCCCCGACGCCCGACACTCAGCAGGCCCAGTGACACCCCCTGTTCTGCAGGTCCAGGCAGAGCTGTACACACCTTTCCATGAGTCTGGTGTCTGTGCCTTCTATGGCGACTGTGGGAAGAACCCTGAGCTATCTGGGAGTCTGCTACCACTGTCCAATGTCTCATGCCTGGCCAATGAACCTGCCCGCCACGTCACTGGCGAGCACCTGGCCCTCCTGCAGCGCGTGTGCCCACGCCTCTACACTGGCCCAGACACCACCTATGCCTGCTGCTCGGCCCAGCAGCTGGAGGCGCTGGAAAGGAGCCTGGCTGTCACCAAAGCGCTTCTCACGCGCTGCCCTGCCTGTTCTGACAACTTTGTCAGCCTGCACTGTCAAAATACCTGCAGTCCCAACCAGAGCCTCTTCATCAACGTGACCCGCGTTTCCCAGCCGCCCAGTGGACAGCCTCAAGCGGTGCTGGCCTTCCAGGCCTTCTATGAGCGCAGCTTCGCTGAGCGAGCCTACAACTCCTGCAGCAGTGTGCGTATCCCTGCAGCAGCCACACTGGCCGTGGGAGCCATGTGCGGGGTGTATGGCTCTGCCCTGTGCAACGCCCAGCGCTGGCTCAACTACCAGGGAGACACCAGCAATGGTTTAGCCCCACTGGACATAGCCTTCCATCTTGGGGATGCCAGCCAGCCTCCTGGTTATGGGATCCAGTTTCTCAATGCGGAGATTGTGGGCTGCAATGAGTCACAGGGCAGCGACGCTGTGGCTTGCTCCTGCCAGGACTGTGCAACATCGTGCCCCACCATCCCCCGCCCACAGGCCCTGGACTCCACCTTCCGCCTAGGCTGGATGGAGGGAGTTCTGGCCCTCGTGATCATTCTCTGCTCAGTCTTTGCTGTCCTCATCACCTTTCTTGTGTCACCCTGGCTGGCCTGTCACAGGGACAAGGTCAAAACCGTGGACTCTCCCATGCACATAAGTTTCTTTGACAGACTCAGTCTCACCACTCACAAGCTCCTGGGAAGTTTCTTCCAGTCCTGGGGTACATGGGTGGCCTCATGGCCTCTGACTGTCCTGGTGGTGTCCATTGTAGTGGTGGTGGCTTTGGCAGGGGGCTTGGTCTTCACGGAACTCACCACAGACCCGGTGGAGCTGTGGTCAGCCCCTAGCAGCCAGGCCCGGTGGGAGAAGGAGTTCCACGACCAGCATTTTGGCCCTTTCTTTCGCACGAACCAGGTATTTCTGACTGCACCTGCCCGGGCCAGCTATGGCTACAACTCCCCGCTGCTGGGGCTCAAGAACTTCAGTGGGGTCCTGGCACCTGACCTGCTGCTGGAGCTGCTGGAGCTGCAGGAGCGGCTGCGGCATCTGCAGGTTTGGTCCTCCCAGGAGCAGCGCAACATCTCACTGCAGGATATCTGCTATGCCCCACTCAACCCTCACAATACCAGCCTGTCCGACTGCTGCATCAACAGCCTGCTGCAGTACTTCCAGAGCAACCGGTCTCACCTGCTGCTTACTGCCAACCAGACCCTCATGGGGCAGACATCCCAGGTTGACTGGAAGGACCACTTTCTCTACTGTGTCAAGTAAGTTTTCAAGTGAGAAAGCCAAGGGGCTGCCAAGCACCTCTGACCAGGGAACTCCCAGGGACCCTGGGGGAGGACACAGGTCAGCCACAGGTTCCAGTACTGTCTCCCTCCTCCTCCCAGAGGTGGCTGCTATGCCCTCATCTTTCCTGGTACCTTCCTAACCCCGCCCCCCTTCTTCATCGAGCTCGTCCTCAGGAGGCCACTTTGCGACATTTCCTTCCTCGGAAGGAGGTGTCTCTCCTGTCTTGCCTTAAGTCTTTGAGAATTGGAAGGAGACAGTTCAGGTTCCAGTTTGCTAGGCCATTGCTGTAAGCTGCAGGCCTTTGGGGCCTGCACAGTGTTGTGACTAGAACAGCAGTCTAAGCAAGCCCTGGCTGTGCCCATGCCCCTCTTATGAGATGGCTGGGCATCCTAAGTGAGTCTGGCCCACACATCCTCACCTTGGTGGGAGGTAGGCCCCTGGCTTCATCCTGCTGAGGGGGCACAAACAGAAAGTGTGGTGCTTGCTGAGAATAGGATGGCAGCCACTGGGCTGTCTGGTGTTGAAGTAGAGCAGTGACTCTCAAATGGTTTTGGTCTCAAGGCCTCTTTACACTCTTAACAATTATTGACAGCTCCTAAGAGCTCCTGTTAATGCAGGTCATATCTCTCAGCAGTCACCATCCAAGAAATGAAGCCAATAAAAATTTAAAATACAATTATTAATTCTTTTTAAAACAACATGGTGATATATGGCATGTTTTAATGAAATATATGTTTTCCAAAACAAACAAAAATAGGAGTGTACACTTTTATCTTTTTGCAAATCTTTCTAATATCTAGCTTAATACAAAACAGCTTCATTTTCAGAACTGATTACATATCCAGTCTGTGGCAACAGGGTAGTAGGATTATGTTGAGATGATCTGGCCTTATCTACATATAAGGTTGGAAAAGGGAGGGATGTTTTCATAATCATTCTCTAAAATGTGGATATTCTTTGATGCGACACCAAACTCAGCAAGTGGCTTTTTCTTAAATGCTAGTTGCAGTCTGAAATATGAAACCACAGTCAATGAAAAGATTATAAGAAACAGAAGGGGAGAGTGAAAAAGGAAAAGATTATCTTAGTGTTACTTTGAATGTTTCTGCCCTGTACTGTCCATCTCTCAGCTTTCCCAAAGTATGGACAGGGTCTGCCTGTTGGTGTTACCAGGAGAAGAGGGATGATGTGCTAAGGTTTTAGAGGTCCTGGGGACTCTGGTGGCCCTGTTCCCAGATTCACATCTGCTCTGTGGTTTCCTCAATGCTATATTTATTTTTAATTCCTCTAACTCTGAGTGGTTTGCTTTCCTTGTTCAAAAAAGAGAAAATGGAGGTATAGAATGGGAATGTCAGTTGCTCAGGTAGGCACACAGCCAGTCCCTCTGGTTGGCCGAGGGCAGATAGAGCTTTCCATGTGCATGTCCACTGCCTGCATGCACCAGTTCTCTGTACTAAATGTCTGGGGGGTAAGGCCATAAGAGACGTCACCCAAGGACATCTGCTAGTGATAGTGATGCTGGGATCCTCCTGTGCCCCAGAGCGGCTTGGTGTCCTGAGTGGCAGTATAAGTACCAGTCCTCAGGCCTTCTGGGATGTCTTGAGCGGTTCATCTGCAAATGTGAACAACAGCCTATAGAACTGACTGAGGATGAAGGAAGGGCTCAGTATTGTGGAAGCTCAAAGATTAGTTAGATTTTCATTCATTCATTGTTGCACATTTTAACCTCCCTCACCTTCCCTTTTCCCTCCCCCAGTTCACTTTTTTCTTCTCTTTTTAAAAAATTATTAATTTTAATGAAAGTTTACAGAGACTTTGGATTTCCATTCATTCATTGTTGTACTTTTCTCCCTGCCCACCCCTCACTCCAAGTTCACTGTTCTCTTTGAAAAGTAAAAGAAAAATTATTTAATTGTTTTACAATCCCTCCCCCAAGTCTACTCCACTATGCAGCCTTCATTCTGGACTCCTGTCATACAATAATACCTAATCATATATCACTTTGAAAAAAAAGTTCATTCATTGTTGCACAATTACCTACCTCTCCACCTCCAGTCCTCTTTGCAATGATATGTCTCTTTTTCTGGGCTGTTGTTGTACATATAGTGCTTAATCATATATTCCTTTTAGACAGTTCTTTCATCTGTTCCAATACAATGGTCATTATCCATCCACTCTTATCCTATTCTCCTCCCAACCCCCCATGTCAGACTTGCTTTATAACAGTGGTGTTATGCAGTATTTGTCCTTTTGTGACTGAGATATTTCACTCAAAATCATGTGCTTCGGGGTACCCCATTTTGTGTGATATTTTACAAGTTCATTGTTTTTCAGTGATGCATAGTATTCCACTGTATGAATATATCATACTTTTTCTATCCACTCATTTGTTGATAGACAAGACACTTGGGTTGCTTCCATCTCTTTGCTGTTGTAAATAATATAGCTATAAACATGCGTGTGCTTATATTTGTCTGGATGATGGTTATGGTTTCATTGGGGTATATTTCCAGTAGTGGAAATGGTATTTCTATTTCCAACTTTTTGAGAAAGTGCCTAACCACCTTCCATAGCTGTTGTACTATTTTACACTCCCACCAACAGTGAATAAGGGTTCCAATTTCTCCACAACCTCGCCAACATTTATTGTTTGTTGCTCTGTTGAACTTTGCTGTTGTTACTGGGGTGAGATAATATCTCATAGTTGTTTTGATTTGCATCTGTCTGATAGCTGGGGATCTTGAGCATTTCTTCATGTGTTTGTTTGTCATCTGAATGTCTTCTTTGGTGAAGTATCTAGTCATATCCTGTGACCACTTTGCTATTGGGTTGTTAACCTTTTTCTCATTGAGGTGCTGGAGTATTCTATGAATTTTAGATGAGTCACTTATCAGCTATGTCATTACCAAATATTTTTTTCCCAATCTGTGGCTTTCCTTTTTACCATGTTGGAGAAGTTTTTTTGATTCTTAGAAGATCTCATTCATCTATTTTTTTCTATCCTGGTTGTAGGTTTTTCATTATGCTTGGAAGACTCTTCATACTGTAGATTAGGACTTCCAAGCTTTTCTCTGAAGTTTATAGTCTTTGATTTTACTCCTAAGTCCTTGAAACCTTGAGTCTGTTTTTGTATATGGTGTGAAGTGTGGGTTAATCAGCTCTTTTAGAACTAAAAAAAATAAATGGTTATAAGTCCACCCTGCACTGACATGACTTAACGTAACAAAGAAAACCTTTTTCTCAAATTATTACATTCACAGAGAGAGACACAAATGGGTTGTAATTTCAACATGTGTTTTGTTGTTGTTGTTGTTGTTAGTGGCCTTTAGGTTCACTATGACTCACAGCAATCCTATAAACAAACAGATCAAAACCTTGCCTATCCTCAACCACCCTCATCATCTCTGAAGTGTTCAAGCCCATTGTTACAGGCTATGTCAATCCATCTTCTTGAAGGTCTTTCTCTCTTTCTCTAACCCTCCACCTTTCCCAGCATAATGTCTTTTTTCCAAGGCGGGTGCCTCCTGGCTGCCCTTCCTCTTGGACAATGTGTTTGTTTGTACTGAAAGACATCAATCCTTCTTCTGTCATCCTTACTTATTGTTCAGTTTTCAGATACATAAGAAGTTATTGAAAACACCATAGCTTGAACAAGCACATCTTTGTAAACTGACACTATTGCTCCTTAGCCCCTTGGAGAGGTCCTTGACAGCAGATTTTTCTCAGTACAAGTGTTGGGTTCTTGACTGCAGTTACTATGGGGGTTGATTGTGAATCCAAGTAAAATGAAATCATTAACAACTTAAATCTTTCCCCCATCTATTATGATGTTTCTTATTGGCCCAATGGTAGAGATTTTTGTCTTCTTGATGGTCAGATGTAATCCATATTAAAGGCTATATTCTTTGGTCTTTTACAACAAGGGTATTTTCCTTTCAGTAAGAAGGTTGGTTAATGCATTATGTTTAATGCATACTAGAGGTTATTGATGGGTCTTCCTCCAATCCTATTGTAACATTCTTCTTCATATAGTCCAATTTCTTGAATTGTTTGCTCAAAATACAGATTGAATTGTTGTTGTTAATATGTTGTCAAGTTGACTATGACCAACAGTTCTGAATTTTGCCTTAGCCTGACATCAGAAAGGATGTCCCTCATGCTACACGCTCTTCTGAATTCAGTTTGAATTTCTGGAAGTTCCCTGATATCTTAAAATAATTTTCAGTAAGATATTACTTGCATGTTCTAGTAATGATATTGTTTAATAATTTCCACATTCTGTGGAAATAGTCCCATATTTTTGAGCATGGAAACAAATATTGATTTCTTTCATTCAGCTGGCCAGGTAGCTGTCTTCCAAATTTATTGGCATAGACTAATGAGCACCAGGGAGCTCTGCTTGCTTAGTGGTAAGGAGCTGCTTTGCCAACCCAAAGGCCTGTGGTTCAAATCCACCCACTCTGCAGAAGAAAGATTAACAATCTTCTTTTGTGTGATATACTGCCTCTGAAACCCACTGGAGTGTCAGCTATGAGTTGATAACTGACTTGATGGTACTGTATGTACAACATTCAGCACTTTCAGGGCTGCATTTGTTTACTGGAACATGTCACTTAGTGTTTCATCAATTCCTAGGGCCTTATTTTTGGCTAATGCCTTCAGTGCAGTTTGTATTTCTTCTTTCAGTATCATTGGTTCTTGATCATATTTTACTTCCTGAAATGGTTTAGTGTTGACCAATTCTTTCTGGTACAATGACTCTGTATTCCTACCATCTTCTTTTGATGTTTCTTGTGTCATTCAAGAGTTTGGTGATAAAATCTTTCAGTATTGCATCTCTATGCTTTAATTTGTTCTTCTGTTCCATTAGCTTGAGAAATGCCAAATAAGTTCTTCCCTTTTGGTTTTGTAACTTCATCTTTTTGCACATTTAATTATAATACTTTGGGTTTTGGGCTACCCTTTAAAGTCTTCTATTTATCTCTTTAGCATTTCTTTTCTAATTTTGACCTCTGTACATTTTTGTGCCAGTTTCAGTGTCTCTTGACATCCATTTCACTATTTTTCCTCCTCTTTTTGTAATGACCTTTTGCTTTCTTCATGGATGTTATTCTTGATGTCATCCCACAACTCATCGGGTGTTCAGTCATTACTGTTTACGGCATCAGATCTATTTTTTTTAAATTAACAAATTGTAATTATTTTCTGAAAGGTACCTTTGCTCCTACCCTTCATCCACTAAACTATTCTTGAGATACTTTAAAAATTAATGTAAAAATGTAAAGTCAAGGCTGTATTTTTGTCTTATGGATTTTTCTTCATTTTCTTCATCTTCACTTTAACCTTGCACTCTAGTAATTGGTGACCTGTTCCACAGATAACTCCTGGCCTGTCTTTGACTGCTCATATAGAGCTTCTCCATTGGCTTTTTCCATAGATATAATAGATTTCATGCCTGTGTAGTCTATTAGGTGAGGTCTATGTGTATTGTCATCATTTATGATTTTTAAAAACAATATTTACAGTGAACTACTTTCATAAATGAATGATTTAATTGATTGTACAAAATTCTATCATGGGATCTTGAGCCTCATTTTTGTTCTTATTTTCCAACTACATTCCAGTCATTGTTATTATTAATGCATCTTGGTTGCTTGTTTGAGCAATTTCAGACTGTAAAATTTGAAAGAAGTACTCAGTTTCTTCATCTTTGGCTTTAGTGGCTGTTTGTATATCAGACCGTCATATTATCATATGCCAGGAATGACACATTTAAGAAGGGTGGTGTTGCATTAATAATAAAAAATAACTTTTCAAGATCTTTCCAGAAATATAAAGCTGTGAATAATAGGATATTATCACATAATTGTGAGGACACAATTCAGTCCATGACACAATTTTACTTGCTGTGGTTCTTCAGGATATTGTGTTTATAAAACTAGCTCAGTGTCTAGAGCCATTACTACCCCTTGACCAGGTTGTATGGCTGGCAGTGGGCTGGTTCTGTTGGCCAGGGTCCTGGAGCAGGCAGGGCACCATTCTCTCTATCTCTCCACAGCGCTCCCCTCACCTTCAATGATGGCACGGCCCTGGGTTTGAGCTGCATGGCTGACTATGGGGCTCCCATCTTTCCTTTCCTTGCAGTGGGGGGATACAAAGGTAAGGTGGCACCTCTGAGTTAGTCAAGGAGAGACAGGAGCCCTGGGGCAGCAGGTGGGATAGTGACAAGCTGTCTGCAGGTAGCCTGGCTGGGGTGAGCTAAGGTCACCTATTCCATTTGGTCTCCACATCTTCACTGTCTGGTAGCACTTTGCTCTGGCTTGGGCCTGAGTCCACAGGTCTTACCTGCAGTGGAAAGCCATTCAGGAGAGGAAGGTGAGGGGTGGGAGAAGGGGTGGAAGGCTGAGCAGGTTGGACCTCCTTGCTGAACATGTCTTTCCCAGGGAAGGACTATTCTGAGGCAGAGGCCCTGATCATGACCTTCTCCCTCAACAACTACCCCCCTGGCGACCCCCGGCTGGCCCAGGTTCGGCTCTGGGAGGCAGGGTTCCTGGAGGAAATGCGAGCCTTCCAGCAGCAGATGGCTGGCACCTTCCAGGTCACCTTCATGGCAGAGGTGAGCTCAGGCCCTGTGGCTGGAACATATCCCATGCAGCCTTCTCCACAGCCCTGACCTGGCCACTTCGTGGATGACCCTGGACAAGTGCTTGCACTGCTCTGTGTCTTCCTTTCAGGGCAGAATTGCCTAGGGTGTCCCTTACTGAGGGCTCCTCAGACTCAAGCCCAGGCCCTCAGCACAAGCACAAGTGATTAATGCTCATAACATCTGCGGATGTTCTGATGGTGACTTCCCTCCCCTTAGACCCATTCCCCTTCAGGCCATCAGTGGTTCCTTCTTTACCTCCCCTTCAGCCTCTTGATTTCTCCCTGAGGCCCTTCCTGCCACTCAATGTCTTGGAGAACCCACTGTCTTAACCACAACCTTCAGCCATCAAATTTGATGACTGTGTGTCCACAGCGCTCCCTGGAGGATGAGATCAACCGCACCACGGGGGAGGACTTGCCCATCTTTGCCATCAGCTACCTGGTCATTTTCCTGTATATCTCTCTGGCATTGGGCAACTACTCTAGCAGGCGTCGAGTGCTGGTGAGCAGTGACTGGGGTTTGGAGGAACATGCAGTGGCCTTCTGTTCATGCTGGCAAGACAAAGTGGCCCCAGGGCCCTGGGGGACCTTCTTGGGTTCTCAACATTACTAACTTCTTGTTATTGTATACCCTCGAGTCAGAACAAACACATAGGTGACCTTCCAGTGGGTTTTGAGAGGCAATGAATCGTATGGGAGGAGATTGCCTGTGCTTCTCTCTCAGAGCAGCTGGCAGATTTGAACCTCGTACCTTTGGGATTTCAATGCAGTTTCTTATTGCTAGAGCTAGCACACCCAAACATAGAGCAAAGTGGATGCACCCCCAAAGCCAAGGTGGCCCTCTGCTATTTCTTTGTGTTGCGTTTAAAAAGTCAGAAGATATTTTCTTTTTTTTTTTTTTTTAGAAGATGTTTTCATTTAGCTAGGTACATGACATATCCTGCTTGTTTAAATGCAAAAATCAACTTGTAGAGTTTCTCACGGTCACGGTGGAGTTTATTTAAGAGGGGGTATGGCTAAAGTCCTGCTTGGCCTGGGAGATCAGTTGCTGAGGGATAAGAAGAGCTTGGTGGCAGACACTCCACATGGCTGAGACACACATCCCTATCTTGCCAGCTCCTCCCCAACAGGGGCCCTGAGCTCTGCAGGGTGTCCTTCAGGTGGGCACACCAGGCCCCTCCTGCCAGCTCCTCCTCTAACAGGGGAGCCCTGGGTTCTGCAGGGTGTCCTCATGGTGGCAGGAGGCTGAGCCCTCATTCCATCACAGGTGGACTCCAAGGCCGTGCTGGGCATAGGCGGGGTGACGGTGGTGCTGGGAGCTGTCATGGCTGCCATGGGCTTCTTCTCCTACCTGGGTGTTCCCTCCTCTTTGGTCATCCTCCAAGTTGTGCCTTTCCTGGTGCTTGCTGTGGGTGCTGACAATATCTTCATCTTCGTTCTTGAGTACCAGGTAAGACAGGAAGGTGCTCTGCTGCCAGACCCAAGCCCAGGCCGGTGTGCTGGGCATTCTGATGGACACACATGTGTAGTGTCAACAGAAAGCAGAGCCCTTGGGGCATGGTGCTTGCTGTGGGTGCTGACAATATCTTCATCTTCGTTCTTGAGTACCAGGTAAGACAGGAAGGTGCTCTGCTGCCAGACCCAAGCCCAGGCCGGTGTGCTGGGCATTCTGATGGACACACATGTGTAGTGTCAACAGAAAGCAGAGCCCTTGGGGCACAGTGGGTAACACGTTTGGCTGCTAACCAAGAGGTTGGCGGTTTCATTTTACCCAGAGTTGCACTGGAAGAAAGATTTGGCAGGTTCCAGGATGGCCAGCAGTGGAAGACCCCATGGTGCACTGTTCTGTGAGACACATGATCCCATGGGGCACCGTTCTGTGGAATGCACTTGGGCTGACCTGAAGCAGTCAGCTTCCCAGAAAGTGGTGTTTGTGTCTGACATGCGGGGAGTCATACTGCTTCATGTATACACTGCCAGTGGTGCCCCAGCATGGTGAACTGGTGTCTTGATCCTTGCTGACTGATTCCTTCATGTCTGACCCTGCAATCCCTGTGCCACATAGTTAGTTGGTGGGTAGGCAGCAGTGCCTTCTAGGAAGGCTAAAGGGCAGTCTTGCACCTGTGTGGTCTCTGAACAGTGGCCATTCCTGGAATTTCCTCATGGCAATTATGAGCTCCTTATGACTGGACTGGAAGACAGCGTGCCCTTACTGTGGGGGACCTCTCCCTCTGTTTCCACACAGAGGCTGCCGAGGGAGCCTGGGGAGCGGCGGGAAGCGCACATTGGCCGGGCCCTGGGCAGTGTGGCCCCCAGCATGCTGCTTTGCAGCCTCTCTGAGGCCATCTGCTTCTTCTTAGGTGAGAGATTGTGTCCTTACCCACAGGCTAGTCCCTGCCCCCTGCCTGTCTGTGCAGACCTCTCCACTGAAGTTGGCATCTTGACGCCTCTGCCCCCACAGGGGCGCTGACCCCAATGCCTGCTGTGAGGACTTTTGCCCTGACCTCTGGCCTGGCAGTGGTGCTCGACTTCCTGCTTCAGATGTCCACCTTTGTGGCCTTGCTTTCCCTGGACAGCAGGAGGCAGGAGGTGGGACAGGCTTGGGCCCAGGGTCGGTGTAGCCTTACTTCAGCCAAAATGACTCAGAGGAAGAAGCCTTGTGTTGGGAGGAGGATATTGGGGCCTTTGCACTCCCAGTTTCCCGTAGGATAGTGATTTTGTTTAAACCATTTCTGTAAACACATTAGAACCTCAATAGACCTCTCTAAGGGTAAGAGAAGGTGAGAGGTAGCTGTCTGTGCTGGTGTGAAAGTCACCGACCTGAAGGTCCACCTCCTCCAGGCCTCCTACCTGGATGTCTGCTGCTGCTTCAAGGCTGGAAAGACCCCACCTCCCAGCCCGAGGGAAGGGCTCTTGCTCAGATTCTTCCACAAGGTCTATGCACCAGTGTTGCTGCACCGAGTCACCCGTGTGCTTGTGGTAAGTTGGGAGGCTGGGCCCCAGGGATGGCTCCTGAGCCTTTAACCCAGCCTTCCCACTGCGGAGGCAGGCTTCAGTGAGGAAGGAGACTACCTGGACAGGGACTGATCAGTGCAGAGCCTGTCCCTGCAGACCAGGGGAGGTTTGGGGCCGGGGGCAGGGCACAGCCATGGGACTTTGCCTGCTCCTTCCCCAGCTGGTGCTGTTCCTGGCCCTATTTGGAGTGGGACTTTACTTCATGTGCCACCTCAGCGTAGGCCTTGACCAGGAGCTGGCCCTGCCCAAGGTGAGACCTTCTGTTGGGGTTGCTGCATGGCTGGTGCTTGGAGGCACTCCTAGGATCATGGGGAGCGAGATTGAGTTAGGTGGGACAAGTGCAGGTGCTAAAAGATCAGCACAGGTCAAAGATAAGAAGTGGCCTAGGCTTCCCAGTAACAGACAGACAGCAATTCCAGCATGGGCTGTCCAAGCTATCAGCCACACGAGGACTAAGAAATGATTGCATTGATGTACACACCATCCAGGATATACCTGGACTGTATTACCCTGGTCAACTCCAAGCACTCTGGGCCCAAGGCTTTGTGTTCTAGGCAAGCCTGTGAGGGTAGGGAGTATCTTGTGTGAAAGGTGGGAGACTCTGAGGGTAGAGAAGTTCAACCCCTTGTACAGGATGCCTGCCTAGGAGTCCTCAGCACTGGGGTACCATCTTGCTAGGCTTTCGGGCCTATGGGGCAGTGGTTGTCAAGGAAGAGAGAGGTAGGCCAGCAAGGGTAGGGTCCATAGGACCACACAAAACCAAAGTGCTGACCAGTAATCATGGGAGGGTGGGGGAAGGACAGACCTGCAGTGGAGGCTGCTGAACCAGGAGAGAAGAGATTGGATGTAGATGATGGGACTTAGGAGCTTTGTGGATATACTGTGGAAGAGACAGGCCCAGGCATGGCTACAGTGAGCTGGCGCAGCTACGGGATGCTTTAGTGGTGCTGGTCCATGTCTTGAAGAGATCAGACAAATAACTTTTGCATTATCCAGAGAGTGAAGAGGAAAGAAGCCAGCCACCTAGGTGACCAATGAAAGTGCTAGTCTTGTGTGTTAGCTGAGTGAGCAGAGAACCTCTGAGTGTTGATGTGTGAAGGGGCACAGGCTGGTTGCAGAGTATGATTGCTGAGTCAGGTAGGAGGAAGTGGTGCATGTATGTGCTCATATCGGCTGGAATGTACTGCCTCTGTGTTTGCACTTTAGGAGTGTACCTGTATGCAGGTACCTTTCTGTGCATATGCCTATGGTGTGTGTATATGTATTTACCTGTGTACATATATTTGTATGTGTGTGTATACATGTGTATACCTGTGTGCATGTTTCTGTGTGTATGTATGTGTCTATCTGTGTGTGCGTGTGTACTTGTGTGTATGTATTTGTACTTGTACCTGTGTGAATGTATGTGTTTGCATGCATCTGTATGCATGTGTGCATATAAGCATATATGTGTCAATGTATCTCTGTGTAAACCAGTGTGCATGTATCTGTATGCACATGTGTGTATAGATATGACTGTGTATACCTGCATTTGTATCTATATGTATGTGTGTATTAGCATGCATGTGTGTGTACTTTGCGCATGTATATGCATGTGTAACTGTAAGCATACAACCTCTTTGTTGGTTCCTGTACATATGCACCTCTGTGTATGCCTCTGTGTGTATTATATATCTATGGCTATGTTGTAGCTATACCTGTCTGTACACACTTCTATGACCTGTTTAGGCTAAATCTATCTGCCCTATGTCCCCAGGACTCTTACCTGCTTGACTACTTCCTCTTTCTAAACCGCTACTTTGAGGTGGGAGCCCCAGTCTACTTTGTCACCACTGCGGGCTACAACTTCTCAAGCAAGGCTGGCATGAATGGCATCTGCTCCAGCGCAGGCTGTGACAGCTACTCCTTAGCCCAGAAGATTCAGTACGCCTCTGAGTTTCCTGAGCAGTGAGTGACAGTCTGATTCAGCCTTTCCCCTAGTCCATCTGTCCTTTCCCACAATTAATAAGCTTATTCTGGTGCTGGGGAGGCCTGAGTGGGAGGCTGGCACTGAAGGGACACCTCTACTATCTGACCGGACCCACTTGATCTCTTTGCTGACTCTTCTCTTTTTGCTCCTCAGGTCTTATTTGGCCATACCGGCTTCCTCCTGGGTGGATGACTTCATAGACTGGTTGACACCATCCTCCTCTTGCTGCCGTCTTTATACCTCTGGCCCCAATAAGGATGAATTCTGTCCCTCGACCATCAGTGAGCACTGGACCTAGAGGTCCTCCTTGTCTACCTCAGCTTCAAGAGACTGAGGTGCAAGGAGCAATTGTTGAAAGGAGGAATGGTTAGGCTTCCGTTGTCCCCTATCCTTTTCCCTTCCTGTCACAGGCTAGAAACTCAAGGGAGTTTTACGTGGGGAATATGTGCAGACCCATGGACACACAAATGACAGACTGCTGTAGTCAGGTGGGGCTTGAAGGGGGCCCTGGCAGCTGCCTTGTGGGTGGTAAAGTACCCTATGTGGTCTGCCCCGATTGCCTTCCTTAACTGACCAGAAACTCAGTTACTGCCATCGAGTTTATTGCACTGGATTTCCAAGGCTGTAACTCTTAATAAGAGAGACTGCACATCTCCCTCCCTCAGAGCTGCTGGTGGATTTGGGTTAGCAGTGGAACACAGTATGAACAGCGCCCCTAGAGCTCTATTACCTGTCCATGGGTGCCTGCAATTTCTGTTTATGGAGGGACTTGCTCTCCCCAGTTTTATTGTTGGGTGCCCTCGAGTCAGTTCTGACTCCCAGTGACCCCAGGTGACAGAGCAGGGCTTTTGGGATTGTGATCTCGGGAAGTACAGTACCAGCATGGCATTGAACTGACAGCTTTTCCATTAGCAGCCAGGTGAGCTGGCATCTCTCCAGTTAGTGAAGACAAATTTCTCTGGAAGGAGTACCTGGCCTGACATTATTCTCTGGTGATGTGAATAATGAGGGCAGGCCCTCAGAGGAGGGTGACAAGGATTGGATGGGGTGGAGTCCCACACAGGGACCTGCCATATGTCCTAGCCTGCCTCTCTTCCCCAGGTTCCTTGCATTGTCTCAAAAGCTGCATAGGCCTTACCCTGGGTCCTGTCCGACCCTCTGAGGAACAGTTTAACAAGTACCTTCCATGGTTCTTGAGTGACACACCCAATAACAAGTGTCCCAAAGGGTAGGTGGAGCTGGCCTTGGGTGAGGGGCACGTGTGAACTCTAAGGTGGGGGTGGATGTGAAAAGGGAGAGATCTTGCCTTGGCTCAACTTCACCCCGACATTCTCCTGAGGGTGGGGTTGGATGTGAAGGTGGGAGGGGGTGCTGTCCTGGCTCTGCCTCAGCTTTCTTCTGAGAGTGGGAAGGATGTGAACATAGGAAGGGTCCTTCCTGTTCTGGCTCAGCCTCACCTTACCATTGTCCAACAGAGGCCTGGCTGCTTACAGCACTTCTGTGAACTGGGGTCCAGATGGCAAGATTTTAGGTGAGTGCGGCTGAGCCAGGAACCCCAGGTGCCTATGACATACACTCCCTCTCTCAGATCTCTTTCCTGCTTACCAGGGTGCCTCTCACTGCCTCATTTCTCAAGGCTTAGACTTCCGGCCTGCACCCCTACTGCCTCCTCCTGCCTCAGTCAAATCAGTTTTAAGTTCATGGCATGCTTTCAGCAGCTGGCCCAGATTCTGGAGTCACTTGCACCCATGCCCCTCATCCCTTCTTTTTGTGCATGGATCACCCCTGCTTATCAGTGGTGGGTCACCAGCCAAACCATGTGTAGCAGGATGAAGCACAGGCAGGAACAACACAAGTAGTAGCTTGGACTGAGAATAGAATGCCAAGATGTGCCACCAACTAATCCTAGGTTACTAGGCAGCATGGCTGTGGTGTGCCAGGAGCTGGCCACAGCACCACTCACACAGCTTCCTGTGTGCAGCAAAGCATTTTCCTTCTGTACTGAAATAATCTCTGGGTTATCATCAGCATGCATTACCTTTTTTTTTAATTGTTGTTGTTGTTATGTGCTGTCGAGTCGTTTGCGACTCATAGCGACCTTATGTACAACAGCCCTAAACCCTGCTCTATCCTGTGCCAATCGCATTGCCTCTGACACACCCATTAGCAAAAGGAAATTGGAAAACATTGTGACTTCTTTTTTTTAGTTTTTTTTAAAATTATTTATTTATTTATTATTAATTTCAATGAAAATTTACAGAGACTTTGGATTTCCATTCATTCATTGTTGCATTTTTCTCCCCTCCCAACCCTCCCCGCTAGTACACTACACTCTTGGAAAAGTAAAAAAAAAAAAATCTTTCATTGTTTTACAAAACCTCCCCCCAGGTCCACTCCACTATACAGCCTTCACTCTGGACTCCTCTCATGACAAAAATACCTAATAATTTTCCTTCCTAAACAGTTTTCACCCTCATTTGTTTTAATGCAGTATACATTATTGAACCCATCCTTCTCAGTCTCCTCCCAACCCCGAGGTCAGTCCTGCTTTACAACAGTGGCACCATGCAGTATTTGTTATTTTGTGACTGAGATACTTCACTCAGCATAATATCGTCCAGGGTCACCCCTTTTGAATAATATTGCATGAGTTCCTTGTTTTTCAATGCAGCATAGCATTCCATTGTGTGAATATACCACAGCTTCTCTATCCATTCATTTGTTGATGGGCACTTAGGTTGTTTCCAGCTTCTTGCTATTGTGAACAAAGCTGTGATAAACATGGGTGTGCAAGCATGCATTACTTTTAAGAAAACAAAGAAACTAAAAACCACTTTACCTACCCTCTTACCTATACCATTTTCCAGAGAGGGCACTTTTTATCTCATCCTTATCCATCTTGTAAGGATGCCCTATCCTGTGCAGCCTTCCACCCTTACTGTGTCCATGGCCTGTAACCAGTATGAACTTCTGGTAGGGACAAAAGGAGTGAGGGTATGGGGTCTGCAGGCAGGAGCACAGATCATAAACTGAGCCTCAACTTTGCCTTACATATCCTGGACAGGCCTCTGCCCATCTCTGCCCCTGATCCTTTCACATGCATGTGAACATTGATTCCCAAGGTGTAGTCCCATGACCAGTGACAAGAGTATTAGATGACAGCTATTAGAAATGCAGATTCTTAGTCTCCACTGGGTATTGGGCTCTAGATCTCAGTAGCTGGCCCAGTACCTATGCTTGGACAGTCGGGCTTTGTGTGCTGGGCCTGGGCACTGCCTGACCTTTTCTCCTCTAAGGTTGTATCCATTTAAAAATGTTTCTTTCAACTGGAGGTGGGGGGAGGGCTGGGCAGGGAGAGAAGTGCAGCAATGAATGAATGGAAATCCAAAATCTCTGTAAATGTTCATTAAAATTATTAAAATACAATTTTAAAAAAGAATGTTTCTTTCTTTTGACTTCCTCCAGTGAAAGTAGCTATATTATTCATCTTACTGATATGCATCATCCTCATTATAAACAATTAAAAGTCCTCTTAATTGCGGCTGTCAGGAATCCTAGTCTACAATTTCACAGCTCTACAGTGCAAGTCTCCACGTATTTCTGCGACTTTTTGGTCTTTTTATACAGGGCTACATATTTGAAAAGCAACCATAGTGAATGGATTTTTACAGTCAGATGTTTGATTTGAAGCTACTAAGAGAGAGTCCCTTAGGATGATTGCTTAGGATCAGGACTAGCCTCTGACCTCACCTTGCAAGAATATCAACTGCACAATCTTCTGGTCAAGGGCAGGATGAAATGTAGCGGCTGGATGGAGTAGGAAGAGTACCCTGATTCAACATTAAGAATTTCAAAAGGATTAATTCCATTCTAAGCCTGCAGCGTGTCCCAAGCATTCAGAAGCCAGAACAATCTTTGGTGGAGGCTGAAGCTGCTCTGTAGCAGGATCTGACCTTGGTTTTCTCTCCTCTCCCTGATTCTTGTCATGCCCAGCATCCCGGTTCATGGCCTACCACAAGCCCCTGAAGAACTCCCAGGACTTCACGGAAGCTCTGCGGGCAGCTCGAGCCCTAGCCGCCAACATTACTGCCAGCCTTCGGGAGATTCCCGGGACAGACCCAGCCTTTGAAGTCTTCCCCTATACGTAAGGCCCTGAGCATCTGGAGCCCAGGGAAGAGAGAGGTCACTTGCCTGAGACTCCAGTTTGGGGATGTAGAGTTGCAGGGAAGCTGAGCCCAAGAGCCAGGCTAAAAGTGACAGCTGGGGCTATGTTCTGGCTTGTCAGTTCCTCAGCTGGGAGCCTCTCTGAGCCTGGATCTTTAAAGTAGGAGCATCCTGCCTTCTTTACAAAGTGTTGAGAGATCAAACGACAGATGATTGTGACAGTGTCTTGTCAACCACAGGATCACCAACGTGTTTTATGAGCAGTATCTGACTGTCGTGCCTGAGGGCCTCTTCATGCTGAGCCTGTGCCTCTTGCCCACCTTTGTCGTCTGCTGCCTTTTACTGGGCATGGACCTCCGTTCTGGCCTCATCAACCTCTTCTCTATCATCATGATTCTTGTGGACACCGTTGGCTTTATGGCACTTTGGGGCATCACCTATAATGCTGTTTCCCTTATCAACCTGGTCACGGTAACTCCCTAGATGTGGGCTGGCAGTTCAGGGTAGAGTGGCTCTTGGAATGTTGCCAGTTCCTTTGTTTCTAAGGGAAGGTCTCAGCGCTTTCACTTGTTCCTCCACCTGCATGCAGTCTCCAACTTTTACAATGAAAGCCTCCTCTGCCTGCAGGCTGTGGGCATTTCAGTGGAGTTTGTGTCCCACATTACCCGCTCCTTTGCCATCAGCACCAAGCCCACACGACTAGAAAGGGCCAAGGAGGCTACAGTCACCATGGGCAGTGCGGTGAGTTGGGCAAGGCGTCTGATCCACAGACCATGGTGGGGGTTCCCTGGCCCCAGCCTAATACCTGACTGTGATGCCTAGGTCTTTGCTGGCGTGGCCATGACCAACTTGCCTGGCATCCTAGTTCTGGGCCTTGCTAAGTCCCAGCTCATCCAGATCTTCTTCTTCCGCCTCAACTTACTGATCACTCTCCTGGGCCTGCTGCATGGCCTCGTCTTTCTGCCTGTGGTCCTCAGCTACCTGGGTGAGTGCCTACCCCCATGTGCTTGTTCTTGCCCCTGCTGGCCAGAGCTCATTGGCTCCCTGCTATGCACCATGGTAGCTGTTATGAGGGCCACAAAGAGGATGGTGCTTGCTCTGGACAGGGCAGCCACATAACGTGTCAGGGACCAACACATAGACATTCAGATCACTTGTTCATGTGACTGCTTCTAGCACAGTTGTTTTTTTTTTTGGTTTTTTTTTTGTTGTTTTTTTTTTAATTTTGTGTACGTGTACTGTCAAATCAGGTCTGACTGGTACAGGAGGATATTGCGCCTCCTTCTCCGGCAGAGCGTCTGGTGGATTCGAACCGTGTTCCTCTGGGATTGCAGTGCAGTTTCTTGCCACTAGGCCACCAGAGCTCCCCGGCCAGTTTTTGCTTTTGTATACTTGCGTGTTTCTCTCTCTTTTTTAAAAAAATAAAAATATAAGTACTTTCTTTTCTGAAAGCCTCTCCTTAAACTTCCTGAATAATGATTATCTTGTCAACAGTGTGTCTCAAGTTTGGCTGTGTGCAGACCTGTGTCACACATGCGTGTCTGTGCTTTACAGTGTGTGTTTGGCTGTGTGCAAGCATGTGTCCCCCATGCCTGTCTATGCTGTGCCGTGTGTGCTTGACTGTGTGCGAGCTTGTGTTCCCATGCCTGTATGTCTGTTCAGAGTGGGAGGCATAGCACACCACAGTGAAGAGTATCTGGTCAGGACACTGCACAGAGGGAGAGACTTCTGGGTCCATCTAGAAGCCTTGGGTGCTTCCCTGAACATGTGCCAACAGTTAAGCCCCTGGAGCTCTGGAGGGTGAACAGGCGAGGGGTCTGCCTCAAGGGCCTTTTGCAGTTGGTGGCTGTCCAGACAGGATGGACAAACGCTGTCTGCCTGTACACAGTGTCCTGCTGCCTTGCTCATAGCTCCTGTTTCTACTGTTCTCACAGGGCCCAGTGTCAACCCTGCTCTGGTGCTGGAGCAGGAGCGACTGGAGTTGGCTGCTGTGGCCAAGGAGGTCGAGGCCAGGGAAGACCCTTGCCCAAAGCATCCTTCACGGACCCACATGACCAGCAGCGTCTACAGCAACAAGGGCTTTGAAGATGATGCCAAGAGTGCTGGTGACATGGACAGTTCTTTGCCTGAAAGTGGTCAGGCACTCTGATGGTGCTCACTCTTATGGCTTTAAGGTTCTGGACCTCATGAGGAACAATAGGTTTCCATGTGGTGGCCTCTTGACTGTTCCTCCTCCTTGGGGCCTACAGTGCTGTGCCTTTAAGGATGCCCCTGGTTCACCATGCCCCAGCAGTCCACTCACTTTTTGACTTGGCACCTTCCAGCATTCCTGCTGGTTCCTCTAAGAGTAGAGGCCCTAGAGCTTTAGGACACACTGTGCCTAGGCCTTTGTTTTAGACTTAACTTGTTCCTGGCTTCTCATTTTTAATCCATCTGTTCCCTTTGGTGAGGAGGTCTCATAAATACTGTAGTCACTAAGTTGCTCTTACTAGAATATTATTCTGGCTGGTCTCCACTTCTGTGATGATGGCTGCTTTTTTGGGCAGACCTCTGAAAAGCCACATTCCTCAGGGACAAGGACAGGGCAGTCCTACTTTTCATCCCACTCAATGGAGCACAGAATTTGGGCATGGGCTCTGGGGAAGAGAACTCCCAAAAATAGGCATTGGAGAAGAAGAAAGATTATTATTAAGCACATTTGATACTTAATAATGTCTGTTGAGCAGAAATGGTGTATTATGTCCTATGTTCCATTATTGGTAACTCTTAGTTTAAACTAATTTATGCAAATTACACAAAAAATACATGTATTTTAAAAGGTGATTTGTTGAGATACTAGTCTATGATTTGTTTTCTCCATTTTCTTCTCCCTCCTTTTAAGCAACTTGCTAGGCTATTATATGTTGTTGCCATAGAAATGCTTTTTGAGAAGGAGGGCTATAGTTTTCCCCAAAGCAGGAAAGGCATGGAATATGGTGAAACTGGCGTGCAGTAGAACTTGCAGATTCTCCCCTTCTGGAAACAGCCTATGATGTTAGAAGTATCTAGAAAGAGAAGCCAGTGGTATATTCAATGTTACACTCACGCAAACCATTAGGCTCAAGAGAACCCTGCGCTGGGGTAGTGGATATGAGTCTCAAAGACTGCAAAGAAAGAACCATCTGCAATGTGGGAGTGACTGAGTCTGACTTCTACCTGCTTCATTAAGAGGAATTGTCCCCATCAATACTATCCATGTTGTTGTAGCAACTCTATGTACAACAGCCCTAAACCCTGCTCTATCCTGTGCCAATCGCACTTCCTCTGACACACCCATCCCGATTACCCCAGTCACTGAATCAATCCACCTCATAGAGGGTCTTTCCCTCTTGCGCTGTCCCTCCACCCTCCCAAGCATGATATCCCTCTGCAAGGACCTGTCCCTCCTAACATGTCCAAAGTATGTTAGATGAAGCCCCAGAATCGTTGCAGCCTAGTTTAACCTTCTCTAGGATGAATCTGTTTGTTTTCTTGGCAGTCCATGGTATATTTAATACTCTTCTCCAGCACCACAGCTCAAAGGCATCAATTCTCTTATCCTTCCTAGCCATTGTCCAACTCTCGGTGCATAACAAGTGATTGCAAAGATCATAGCCTGTATCAGACGCACCTTAGTCTCCAGAGTTCTTCACCATTGTTCTTCAGTACCCTGGAGAGGTACCTAACAGCAGATTTCCCCATCGCAATACATTTTTTTATTTCCTGGCTACTGGTGCCAAGAGTGTTGACCTTGGAGCCAAGCAGACTAAAGTTGTTAACAATCTCAATCTCTTCACCATCCATAGCTACATAGACATACCACTCCACCTATTTTTACCAGTCATTGGGTGTGATGTTCTTTGCAGAATTCACAGACTTTACTCACAGTTGTGAAATTTATTAGGGAAATAGGTGGAGGAGTCAAAGAATATCTCACAGTGCAAGTCTAGGTTGAGTCCAACAGTCTCAAGGGAGATTAACAAGGTACAAGTCCTCTGTTACTAACAGCACAAATGCAAGAAGCCTCTGGTTTGCTCAACCATCTAGCAAACTTTATCTCAAAGCATTTACAAGTTAGTTTTTTTCTTCAATCATTCAGCAAGCAAAACCTTTAACTATAGCCTTTATGTCCAGGGTTCCTTTGGTTACTCTATGCCACAGTCTCTTCATAATTTCTCTGCCACTATCATCACCCTTTTCACAGTGTGGAAAGCACTCTCTTATATTGGTCCCATAGATGCTGATGATTTGAAAGACCATATATCCACAGTTATGGTAGCTGAAGACAAATACAATGGCTAGAAAAGTCCATTTTCAGGAGTTCTGATACCTCAAGGGCCAATTCTAAATCCCTATTTGATAGCTGTCTGCCTCCCTTCTGAGCTTCAACCCTTGCACATTCCCCTTCTGAGTGGGGCTTGACTGAGGAGCTGCTCTCACTCCTTACATCTCAGAGGATATGTCAGCTTATGTGCGGAGAAGAAGCAAGCAAGAAGAGAACCAATAGCTCTGGAATGTCTACAACAATAAATGAATGGAAACCCTAAGTCTCTGTAAACTTTCATTAAAATGAATTAATTAAATTAATAAAAGAACATGAAGAAATGCTCAAAATCACTGCAATGAGAGGGATGCAAATCAAAACCACAATGAGATACTATCTCATCCCAGTAGCAGTGGCAAAGTTTAACAGATTTTGTTTCCTTGTCGAATATCAGTTGACCATAGATAGATGGATTAATTAATTTCTGAGTTCTCAATTCTATTTCACTGGTCTATGTGCCTGTCATTGTTCCAGTATCTTGCTGTTTTGATTATTACAACTGTGTAGGTTTTGAGATCGGGCAGGGAGTGCTATGCCTCCAACTGCATTCTTGTTTTCCAGAAGTGCTTTGCTTATTTGAGGTCTCTTTCCTCTCTAAATAAGCTTGCCAATTGCCTTTACTATTTATTTGAAAAATGAGTTTGGGGCCTATACTGGAATTGTGTTAAACAGATTGCTGTTGGTAAGATTGACATTTTTACTATATTAAGTCTTTTTATCCATGAACAGGGAATATTTTTCCATTTTCTTAGGTTTTTTGTTGTGTCTTGGAAAAGTGTTTTGTAGTTTTCTTTGTACAGGTCGTTCCTGTCTCTAATTAGGTTTATTCCTAAGTATGTCAATTTGTGGTTGGCTCTTGTAAATGGTATTGCTTTCATAGTTTCCAGAGATCACTCTTAAAAATTCTACATGTGCAGAAATAGAAGAATGATCTGAGTAGCAAAGTAGCTTCTAATAAAAGTCACATTTCAAATAAAGGAGACGATAAAGTACTCAACAAATGGTGTGGGATAACTAGTAACTGGTAATTACTCGGATTAAAACAATGTATATCTATTTCATTAGGTAAATTAGGTAATGGTGAAGAGACCTTTCCAGAGTACTGAGAAGCAACAATGTCAGTCTAGAGACTAAGGTGCAATTGATCCAGGCCATGACCTTCTTTGTAATTACTTGTTATGCATCAGAGAGCTGGACAATGACTAAAGATGATATCTCATAGTTGTTTTGGAACCCTTATTCACTGTTGGTGGGAATGTAAAATGGTGTAACCATTATGGAATGCATATTCTCAAAAAGTTGGAAATAAAAATACCATTTAATCCAGCAATTCCACTTCTGTGAATATACCCCAAAAAAACTAGAGCTGCCACCCAAGCAGATATATGCACACCCATATTTATTGCTGCTTTGTTCACAATAGCAAAGAGTTGGAAGCAACCCAAGTGCCCAAATGAATGTATAGAGAAGCTGTGGTACATTCACACAATGGAATACTATGCAGCATTGGAAAAACAAGGAACTCATGAAATATTATTCAAAATGGGTGACCCTGGAAGACATTATGCTGAGTGAAATATCTTCATCATAAAAGGACAAATACTGCAAAATGCCAATGATATAAAACAAGACAGACATCAGATTTGGGGGAAACTAAGAAAAGAGGGGATAAATAATGTACACTGCATTAAAACAGATGAGGGAGAGAACTGCTTAAAAGGAACATATGGTTAGATATTACCAGCATGACAAGAGTCCAGAATAAGAGTTGCATAGTAAAGTGGTTGTGGGCAGGTTGGGGGAGATGAAGACTGTATAACAATGAAAGAACTTTTTTTTCCAAAGAAAAAAGCGAACTAGGGAGGAGGAGGAACAGGGACAAAAATGTGCAACAATGAGTAAATGGAAATCCAAGTTCTTTATAAACTTTCATTAAAATTTAAAATGAAACAAAACAAAACAAAAACCCATACAGTCAAATGCCTTTGCATAGTTAATGAAACACAGATAGACATTCCTCTGGTGCTCTCTACTTTCAACCAAAATCCATCTAACATTAGCTGTAATATTCCTAGTACAACAGCCTCTTCTAAACCCAGCCTGCACTTCTGGCAGATCTCTGTTGATGTGCTGTTCCAGTCATTATCGGTGAATTTTCAGCAGAAATTTGCTTGTATGTGATAATAATGATATTGTTCAATAATTTCTGCACTCTTTTGGGTCACCTTTCTTTTTTAAAAAAGTTATTTTATTAATTTTAATGACCATTTACAGAAATTTTGGATTTCCATTCATTCATTGTTACATTTTTCTCCCTGCCTATTCCCCCCACCCCCCAGTTTGCTCTTCTCTTTGAAAAATAAAAGAAAAATTCCTTCATTGATATACAATCCCCCACACACCCCAGTACACTCCATTATGCAACCTCCATTCTGGACTCTTGTCATAACCATAATACCCTATCATATATCACTTTTTTTCTTTTTTTTCATATATCACTTTAAAACTGTTCTTTCCCTCATCTGTTTCAATGCAGTATACATAATTTATCCTATTTTCCTCAGTCTAACCCCAACCCTGATGTCAGTCCCATTCTACAACAGTGGCACTATGCAGTATTTGATATTTTGTGACTGAGATATTTCACTCAACATAATGTCCT
>NW_006399861.1:9940744-9942605 GCF_000299155.1 Elephantulus edwardii
TGACTATGAGCAGCTACACTTGAATTATATTCTGATAGTTTTATTTTTAAGATTAGAGTAATAATTTTCTCTTTAATTTAAAAGCAGATTTACTTTTCCACATATGGAAATTTGTACTTATACGTCTAACTTTAAGACTAATAGCTTAATATATTTAGGGAACTAAGTGTGTATGTGGTATTTCATTTATAAACCATCTTCATCAGTCTCACATTATTAAACCTGTATGTTTTACTTTAAAAAAAATGCCCCATGCCAGTCCATCTCATCTCGCCAATACCTAGGATGTCATTATTTATGTGTTCCATTCTTCCTTAACAATATCTAATTTTCCTACATTCATGGTTCTCACATTCCATATTCCAATCACTAGTGTCTGCTTACAACTGCTCATCTTCCTTTGTATTTCCATACTTGACAGTTCTGCCTCAGTTTTCCTATTAGTTATTTCAACAATAAGAAAACAAAAAAAAATCCTAACCACTGTCTTGTATGATAGATGGAGAAGAGACAGAAATTGTTAACGATTTAAAATTATTTGGATCCACTATTAGCACCCTTGGTATTAGCATTCAGAAAATAAAAATATGTATTATATTAGGAAACTCTGAGCAATGATGTCAGTTTAAGGACTAAGGTTCAAATGACAGTCTTTTCAATTACTTTCTATGCATCTGAAACCTGGGAAATGAATATAGATCACAGAGAAAGAATCAATGCCTTTTAGTTGTAGTGCTGAAGAAAGTGTGGAAGTCCATGGATTGCCAAAGAACAAATAAATATGTCTTGGAGAAGTTACAATTAGAGTGTCCCTTAGAAGGAAGTACAGTGAAACTATATCATGCTTGGAAAGATGGTAGGTCAGCAAAGGAGGGAAAGACCCTCTCAGTGTTAGACTGACACAGTAACTATGACAATGGGATCAGGTATAGCAGAGCTGATAAGGATGGTACAGGACAGGGCAGCGTTCACTCACTTTTCACAGTAGTGCTGAGCCCAAGTCAAATGGACAACATTTAACCACAATAACCTATGGTCAACTGATCTTTTTAAAGGACATGAAATCCATTAAATGGGCAAATGACAGCTTCTTCAACAAATGCTGTCAAAACGTGACATCTACCTTCATAAAACTGAAATGAGAGCCACATCTCACATCATACCCACAAAGCAATTCAAGGTGGGTCAGGGACTTGGAGGTAGAGCAAAACACTGTCAAGATTATTGAAGAAAAAAATTGGAAAAAATTTAGAAGCCCTAATCTACGGCCCGAATAGACTTTCAAACAAAAATCTCCAACAAGGAGAGGATAACATAGAAGAGTGAGACTTTGTAAAATTATGTCCTTGTGTACATTTAAAAAAAAATCTTCTAATAGAGTAAAAAGCTAGCCCACAGACTGGGAAAAATATTCAGAAATTACATATCTGATGAGGGATTCATATCTAATAAATACAGAATACACTAGCATCTGAAGAAGAAAAAGATAAACCCAGTTACAGAATGAGCAGACAGTACAAAAAGACTTTCACCAAAGAGGGCATTCATTTAGCTAACAAATGTGAAGAAATGCTCAAAATCACTAGCCTTTATAGAGATTCAAACCATAGCAACAATGACATGTCATCTCAACAATAATGGCAAAGATTGTTGGTGAGGATGCAGAGACATAGAAAATTTCATTCATTATTTATGGTCATTATTAATAATGGTGCATTATTAATGGCACAACCACTATGGGAGGTAGTCTGATGTTTCCTCAGAAAGGTGGGATTGAAATACCATTTGATGCACACCCATGTTTATCATGGCTTTGTTCACAATAGCAAGGAGTTGGAAACAACCCAAGTGCCCATCAACA
>NW_006399861.1:9943175-9957806 GCF_000299155.1 Elephantulus edwardii
GGGAGGGCTGGGCAGGGAGAAATGTGCAACAATGAATGACTGGAAATCCAAAATCTCTGTAAATGTTCATTAAAATTAATAAAATAAGTAAAAAAGAAATACCATTTGATCCAGCTATTTCACTCTTAGGAATAGAACCTAAAGAAGTCAGAGCTGTGACACAGACGTATGCACAGCTATGTTACTGCGGAATTACAACAAAGAGTTGGAAATGGCCCAGGTACCCATTAACAAACAAATAGAGAATCTAAGATACACAAGGGAGTGTTGCAGCAACGGAAAACCACGAAGAACTCATGGAAAACTACAGAAAATGGATGAATCTTAAGGACAATGTGTGGGCAAAATAACTCAGTTACGGAAGAAGAAATACTGTATAATACCACCATTATAAAAATAGGAAAGTTATGGGAAGCTGGGGTGTGGTGAGGAGAGCAGGAAAAGAATGGATAATGAACCTTGCATTGCAAATAGGTGAAGCAAAGGGTTATCTGAATGATTAGATGTGCATTGCAATAAACAGTCTGGAACAGTATGGATTGAATAGAGTGAGTATGGGGAAAAATAAAGAAAGAAAATTACCTCAAGATGTGCATGATTGGTGACTGAAATTACAACAACAAAAAAGAAATCAGTACTAAAAATTTGAAAGAGGAAAAATTGTATTCCTAAGGAGCTTTGAGAGTCTACTTCTACCGTGGTATAACTTTATTTCCTTTTCCATACTATTTCATTTTTAATTAATATTTTTATCATTCATATACATTGTGTTTGTGCATGTACATTATGTTTTAAACAATTTTTCAGTTACATTCCTTTTAGTTCATGTGTATTTTAGGTTGGTATATTCCCCCCTTAGGATCACCTAATAATTGCATTTGTGGAAGTGTGCCTTAATATCCAATTTTAGATAGCCATACCTGGTTTGTCTAACCGTATCAAACTAATATTCTGAGGGAACAAGTATGTCCATTTAAAAAAATTATTTCTTTTTTAATAAAATTTTTATTTTATACTGGTTTACTTATAAAGTTCATATACATTGTTTTTCATACCAGATCTTTCCCATTTCCTTTATCCACCTCTGCCTCCACCCATCAATTCGTGTGACCCTATGATTAACCCTCCCATTGTCACCCCTTTGCTTTCTCCCTCAGATTCTCATACATGTTCCACAATAATGGTCTTATACAGTGTTTGTCTTTATGGGACTGTGTTAGTTCATTTAGCATAATGCTCTCCAGTCCCTCCCAAGTTAGGTAGTATTTACAAAATCATTGCTCCTACATGCTACATAGTATTCCATCTTGTGAATGTATCATAATTTCTCAGTCTATTCAATTGTGGTTGGACATGGCTTTTTCCATGTATTTGCCATGGTGAATAATGCTGCTAAGAACATTGTTGTACAAGTCTCCATTTGGGCCTCTGTTCTCATTTTCTCAGGGTATATTTCAAGCAGTGGAATAGCTGAGTCACATGGAATTTCTATGTTTAGCTTTCTGAGGAAAAACCAAACTGCCTTCCAGCGTGATAGTAGCATTTTACAATCCCACAAACAGTGTATAAGAGTTCTTATTTTGCTACATCCTCCCCAACATTTACTAGTTGCTGTCCTGTTAAACTTTGTCACTACTACTAGTATCTCATTGTGGTTTTAATTGACATGTTTCTGATTGCCAGTGATTTTAAGCACTTCATGTGTCTGTTGGCCATCTGAATGTCTTCCTCTGTGACAATTCTTTCCAGAGCATATCCTTTTTGCTGAAGAATCCTCTGTTCAACTTGGAACCATGCCACTATCAATTATTTTTAAGCCTCAGAGAATTGTAGGTTTGGGACAGATTAAGTTAATAACGACAGAAACAATGTGTTTTAGAAAAATCTATAAATGCCAGGTTTCTCAAAAAACCCCTTTCAATAAAATAATAGATCTGTGTCCTACATATTTGTCACATACATCATAAGATGGCACATAACAACATTGATTCTTTTTAAAAAAATTTTATTAATTTTAGTGAACATTTACAGATTTTGAATTTCCATTCATTCACTGTTGCACTTTTCTCCCTCCCCACTCTTCCCCCCCCATTTGCTCTTCTCTTTGAGAAGTAAGAGAAAAATTCTTTCATTGGCATACAATTCCCCCGCCCTGAATACACTCCACTAAGCAACCTTAATTCTGGATTCTTGTGATAACCATAATACCCTACCATATATCACTTTTAAATTGTTCTCTCTCTCGTCTGTTTCAATGCAATATACACAATTTATCCAGTTTTTCTCAGTCTTGCCCCAACCCTGATGTCAGTCCCATTCTACAACAGTGGCACCATGTTGTCCTTTTGTTACTGAGATATTTCACTCAGCATAATGACTTCCAGGGTCACCCATTTTGAATAATATTGCATGAGTTCCTTATTTTTCAATGCAGCATAGTATTCCATCATGTGAATATACCACAGCTTCTCTATCCATTCGTATGTTGATGGGCACTTGGGTTGTTTCCAACTCCTTGCTATTGTGAACAAAGCCGCGATAAACATGTGTGTGCATAACATTCTTTAATTCTAAAAGCATGTGGTTTGAATCCACCAGATGCCATGTGGGTGAAGGATGGACAATCTTCTCCTGTGGGATTAATTGCCTCTGGAAGCCTACTGGAGCATCAGCTATGTGACTCAATCTCACACACACACACATACACACACACACACAAAGAGACACACACACTTTCTCTCTCTCTTGCTCCTTCACTCTCCACATCTAGCTCTTTTTTTGTTCTTTTAAGAAAACTTATATTGATTTGATTACAAAGTATGTATACATTGTGTTTTACATTATTTTTCATTTACATTGTGCTTCATACAATCATTCCTGTGCATTAAATTTTATAAAATTAATCACCATTGGGCTTTGCCCATTATTACCCTGTCTTTTCAGGTCCTCACCAGATCCTTCCCATTTCCTTCACCCCCTCCCTCCACCCTTCAAATTGTGCAACCCTGTGGTTTTGCTTCTATCCATCCAAATTATTCCGTTTCCACTCCTTTTACCTTTGGATTTCCACGTATGTTTTACTAGTTATCCCTCAATTTTTAGAAGGATAATGGTCTTATGCAGTATTTGTCCTTATGAGTGTGAATGTACCACAATTTTTCAATCCAATTGGCCTGTTTCCACATTCTTGTGATGGTGAGTAATGTGCTGTTTGTGACCCAGTTCTACGTTGGGGTATACTCTTATTAGTGCAATAGCTGAGTCAAATGGAGTTTCTATGCTTAACTTTTTGAGGAAACGCCAAATTGCCTTCCAAGGTGGTTGTATAATTTTATAATCTTACCAACAGTGTGCCTGAGTTCCCACCTCTCCCCATCATCTCCGACATTCATGCTTGTTGTCCTGTTAAACTTTGCTACTACTACTGGAGTAAGATGGTATCTCATTTTGGTTTTGATATGCATCTCTCTTACTGCCAGTGATATTGAGCATTTCTAAGGTATGCACTCATTTGACAGTTTTCTCATTCTATCAAATGCATACAAATAATTTGGAATTTCTTCTTACTGCTCTACCTTTTCACTCACAGATGCTACCAGTAGCAAATTCGGACAGCTCAAGCGCTTGTTTTCCTTACCTGAGCCACTGACAAAAATTTATAGTGTTCCAGGTTTAAGCGTGGAGGTCAGAGGCCAAATCAGGTCAGAATTACCAAGAATCCCACAAATAGTGAGAAAAACCAGTGGATCAGGTGGTGTTCCTGATGGCCCACGTGCCAGTGGTATCAGTTCTTCCTCTCGTTGCAATCGTGGTCCCCGGAAATCTTCCCTTTTACCTAATAATACGCCTGGATCTATCAGTTGAGCTGGTGGGCGGGAAGGGCAGGTGAGGGAGCCAGTCGGAAAAGAGCGCGGACTGGAAGTGCCGCGGCCGTGCTGTCCGGGGGAGCCGTTAGCTGCAGCACGCCGGAAGTGGCTGGCTGGTCGAGTGCTTCTGCACGTTCCCCGGGATTTGTGAGTTTTCTTCTTGGACTTGCCGTACGCCATGGAGCCCGGGTCGGCCGAGCTGTACGATCAGGCCCTGCTGGGCATTCTGCAGCATGTGGGCAACATCCAAGACTTTCTGCGCGTGTTCTTCGGTTTCCTCTACCGCAAGACCGACTTCTACCGACTGCTGCGCCACCCGTCCGACCGGATGGGCTTTCCGCCGGGGGCGGCGCAGGCCTTGGTGCTCCAGGTAACAGAGGAGTGGGCAGGTCCCGACCCCTGTTCGCTCCTGCGTCCGCCCGCAGCTGGCCCTGAAGCCGAGGCCTTGAGCCTCCTTCCTGCGGGCGCCTGGCCGCTTGTCGAGTCCGCTCCCTTCACTTGTGACATTAGGCCCTGCCAACCTAGGTTTCTTCACCTGATGGTTCAGAATGGTGACCAGCTGAGATCCTGGCTTCTATAGAAGTTGTGGGTTTGGCTCCAGAGCAGCCTAGTTTTACACACAATACCTATGTGGAATGTAGTAAACTGTGTTGGACTCTGTGGCACAGTGACTGTTCAAGTGCTGGGGCTGTTTGTCATTGCCGGCGTTGTGCATGCAGGTGCCGGCCTGACGCCTGGAAAGGGAACTTTATTGGGGCACTCAGCAGAGGCAGAAGTCCGCCGGGGGGTGGGGGTGGGGGGGTGGGGAATGAAGAAAGAGGGTGTGTTCAGTGAATATGCTAATCTTGTTTGGAATGTGAATGACAGGTGTGAAACAGTCATAAGAGTGGAGGGACAGCACAGAAGAGGAAGAGCTGAGATGGATTGACATGGGACAATGGGGGCTGGTGTGTTGTACCATTTTGCATTCCCACCAGCAGTAAATAAGAGTTCCAATCTTTTTTTTTTTATTTTTTTTAAATTTAGGTTGTTTATTTTTCATTTCAGTGAACATCTACAGAGATTTTGATATTCCATTCATTCATTGTTGTACCCTTCTCTCCGCACAAACCCCTCCCCCCTCCCCCCAAGAGTTCCAATCTTTGCACGACCTCTCCAGCATTTGTTGTTTGCTGCCCTATAGAACTTTGCTATTGCTGCTGATCCCACTTAATTTTTGTTTTTCAGAAGTGCTTTGCTTATTCAAAGTCTCTCCTTGCCAGATAAATTTACCAATTGCTTTCCTATCTCTTAAAAAATGAATTTGGTATCTGTATTGAAATTACATTGAACTTATGGTTTATTGTTGTTGTTAGGTGCCACTGAGTTGAGTACGACTCATAATGACCCTATGAACAAAATATCGGAACATTGCTCTATCGTGTGCCATCCTTGCTCTTCCTGACACACAGGAGCCTATTGCAGCAGTCACCATGTCAGTACACCTGCTTGAGGGTTTTCCTTTCCTTCACTGACCTTCCACCCTTCCCAGCATCATGCCCTTCTCCACAGAATAGCCTCTCCTAGCAACATGCCCAAAGTATGTGAGGCGAAGCCTCTTCATTCTTGCCTCCAAAGAGCACTCTGGACCTTCTTCAAGACACGTTCTTTTGTTCTCCTGGCTGTCCATGGGATGTTCAGTGTTCTCCAACAACACAGCTCAAAGGTGCTAATTCTTCTTTTGTCATCCTTATTCATTGTCCAGCTCTCAGATGCGTAGCATAGCAAGTGATCAGAAAAGTGACCAGAACAATGTGTCTCCTTATTTCCTGACTGCTAATACCAAGGGTGTTAATTGTGGATCCAAGAAAGATGAAGCTCTTGACAGTTTTTGTCTCTCCTCTCCATCCATCATGATGCTACCTATTAGTCCAGTGGTAAGAATCTTTGTTTTCTTGACATTGAGATGCAGTTCATACTGAAGGCTGCATTCCTTGATCTTCTGTAACAAGTGCTTCAAGACCTCACTATCAGCAAGCAAGATTTTGTCATCTCTAACACAGGCAACTTATGGTAGGACTGTCATTTTCATTATACTGAGTCTTCCTATCCAACCACAAGGAACATTTTCCCTTTTGTTTAGATTTCTTGTTTCTCACAGTAGTGTTTTGGATTTTTAAAAAATACTCTGTTACTCTATTATTTTTATTTTATGCAGTCTTCAATATAAAACAAAGACTCTCACCACTGGGCTGATTGACAACATCATGATGGATGGTGAAAAGATTATCAACAGCTTCAGTTTGCTTGGCTCTACAGTCAACACTCTTGGTACCAGCAGCCAGGAAATTAAAAGATGAATTGCGTTGGGAAAGTCTGCTGTCAAGAGACCTCTCCAAAGTACTGAAGAGCAATGATGTCAGTCTGGAGACTAAATTGTGCCTGATATAGGCCAGGGTCTTTGCAATTACTTGCTAATGCATCAGAAACTTGGACAATGACTAGGGATGATAGAAGGAGCTGGTGCTGGAGAAGAGTATTGAATATACCATGGACTGCTAGGAGAATAAACAAGTTCATCCTGGAGAGGGTAAAGCTAGGCTGCTCTTTGGAAGCAAGGATTCTGAAACTTCATTTGACATACTTTTGCACATGCTGCAAGGTGGGATCAGTCTTTGGAGAGGTATGTCATGCTTGGGAGGGGGAGCGATAGCGTAAGAGAGGAAAATCCTTGATGAGATGGATTGATTCAGTGACTGGGGTAATGGGGGTAGGTGTATCACAAAGATTCTCACCACTGGGCCAATTGGCAGCACCATGGTAGATGGATAAGAGATTGAGGTCGTTAATAATTACTGCTTGCTCAGCTCCACAATCAACACTGTTGACACAAGCAGTCAGGAAATCAAAAGACGAATAGCACTCGAAAAATCTGCTGTCAGGGACCTCTCCAGAGTACTGAGACACAGTGATATCAGTCTAGAGACTAGGGTGGGTCTGATCCAGGCCGTAATCTTAACAATTACTTGCTATGTATCAGAGAGCTGGATAATGACTAAGGATGACAGAAGAAGAATTGTTGTATTTGCATTTTGGTGCTAGGGAAGAGTCTTGCACATACCATGGACTGCAAAGAAAACAAGTCTCTCTTAGAGGGGGTGAGGCCAAGTTTCTCCTTGGTGGCTAGGATTTTGAAGCTCTGTCTCACATACTTGGGACATATGGCCAGGAGGGACCAATCCTTAGAGAAGGACATCATGCTTTGAAGGGTGGAGGGACATCAGGAAACAGCGAAAGACCCTGGATGAGATGGATTGATACAGTAACTGGGGTCATTTGAGTAGGTGTGTCAGAGTCAGTGAGACTGGCTCTGAACAGGGCAGGCTTCAGAACTCTTGTACATACGGTCACTGTGAGTCACAGGTGACTTGACAGCACATAACAACAGTAACAACATTAGAGGTAGTCTCCAGCAGGTGTACTGGTGAATTCTTGTTGTAAGTCAAGGATTCTCTCTCTTGACACTTGCTGTTCAGAGCTTTGAACAGAAAGCAATAGAGGGCAATTATAGGATAGAACCCATTGCCATTGGAAAGAAAGGAACATAAATGAAAGTTGAGAAATCAGGTCTTTGTAGGGAGACAGGACTTTTGATAGGATTGAGAAAAAGAGAAGCTTTGCATGGAGACATAACTCTTAATAAATACCATTGGAGCAGACCAATTAAGTATATTTTTCCTCAGTGACTTAATGAAGACGCAAAAGCTTAGAATGTTTGAGTAACTATCAAAAATTGTATGTGAAATGCGATAGGGAGTTTATGCTTATATGGAGCTCAGTTACAGAACATAAGGCAAGTCCTTATCCTTTTCTGGGATTGTATACTTATGTAGTACTACTATTATAGAAGTGTCACAAGTAAGTGGCTTTAAAGAACAAACGTTTTCTCATAGTTGAAGGGGTTAGAAATTAAAATTCAGGCCACCAGTGCTCCTGGAAGTCTTGTCTCTGGGGAAGCCTTTGTCTCTCTTCAGATTTTCTCTTTGACTCCTTGATGATCCTCTTATGGTCTTGCCTCTCTTCTCTGCTTGCTTCACTATTTCTGTCTCAAAAGTGACTGGCCTATCTGTACACTGGTTATGGTCTCATTAATATAACAGAAAAATCCCATTCACAAGTGGAGTTATAATCACAAGTATAAATCCATTGCTATTGAGATAAAATTTATATTCAGAGTGGACAGAGTAAAACTGCCTATTACATTTGTAATCTTTATGAGAATAGACTGCCACATCTTTTTCTCTTGGTATGGCTGGTGAGTTTGAGTGCACAGCCTTGGGGTGAACAGCTGAACACTTCACCACAGCCACCAGGACTTTACAACACTACTTCTTTGGGGACACAAATCCATTACAGAGGCAAGTATGCCATCTGAGTGATCAAAATACTACATTTGTAATCTTTATGAGAATAGACTGCCACATCTTTTTCTCTTGGTATGGCTGGTGAGTTTGAGTGCACAGCCTTGGGGTGAGCAGCTGAACACTTCACCACAGCCACCAGGACTTTACAACACTACTTCTTTGGGGACACAAATCCATTACAGAGGCAAGTATGCCATCTGAGTGATCAAAAAACCTAGGAGTTAGTTTTTGTAGGACCTAGTAGTATAGTGTATAACCTCGTTAGCTACTAATCAGTAAGATCAGAGGTTTAAATCTTGTAGCCAGTACACAGGAGAAAGCTAGGCAATCTTCTGTAAAGATTTACAGCCTTGAAATCCCGATGAGTGCTGCCTCAGAACATTTTTGAGTGGTAGGTTCAGTTTTTTTGGTTTGGTAATGGCAGTTTAATGTTTTCATGCATGTCTTTTAACCGCACAGTGTCCCTGTGAAATGGATAAGATTAATTTTATGTGGCTGATAAGAGAACCAATCAGCAATATGACTTGACCAAGAACACATAGCTAGTTCATCATAGAATTGGAATTCAAAATGTCATTTCTGATTCTGTATCTTTCTACTCTTAACATGTCTCCATTCTGTAGTATGGTCAGAGCTCTTGTGTGTGCTGGTTATTATAGTTGGTCAGTAGTTCTATATTTTTGACAGTTGTTTACTTTATTCTTATCCCAAACAGAAAGGTTATATTGTCCTTGCTTAACTGATGAGTAGACCTAGACATAGGTATTAAGTCATTCATCTGTTCTGTAACTATTTATAAAAGACCTTTTATGTTCTTGATAATCTTTTGATGAAATGGTAGAGGTGAGGGAGCAAGTGTGGAAGAAGGAGAGGGGTGACTAAAATATACTCCAAAGTTTCACACCTTGTTGATTGGAGGAATGATAGAGTATTAACAGGAATGTCTTAATTTTGTGGAAAGGGTTAATTTTAGAAAAAATGAATTTGATATTGTAGTCAGAAGCCCTGCTTTGTAGAATGGGTAGACCTTTGAGAAACAGCGTTAATGGATAGGAAGCATTAAGAATTATGAGTAGTAGAGAGAATGGGAAGTAAATGAACATAGCAATAAATGTAAAAGAAACCAAGGAAACGAAGATTCCAGGATTGATTAAGAGAGTGTAGCATTTTCTCATAGTAATTTTCAACTACTGGCCAAACCCAGCCATTGCCATCAAATTGATTCTGACTGATAGGTACCTTGTCAGACTGTCTACAAGGGTTTATTACTATTTATTTAATTAACTGAGTGGATTAATGTAATTAATATATTAGTGTCTTTTCTTTTTTTTTTTATTAGTGTCTTTTCAAACCCTTACTGTATATTGCCTTCCATTTTAATCAATTTCTTTTTTTATTTATTTTCTCTCCCCTTGTTCTCCCTTCTCATTCCTGTTAACCCTCCAAGGTTGATTCTGTGTGGAAACTTTTCCTTTGCTTTTTTGTTTTTTAAATTATTTTACATTGGTTTGCTTACAAAATTTATACAGTGTTTCACATTATCCTTTATTCACATTATGTTTCATACAATCATTCTCCTTCATTATGGTTTTTTAAAATTTTTTTTATTATTAATTTAAATGAAAATTTATAAACTTTGGATTTACATTTATTCATTGTTGCACTTTTTTCTCCTCCTCCCCCTCCCCCAGTATACTCCCCTCTTGGAAAAGTAAAAGAAAAATTCTTTCATTGCTTTACAATTCCTTCCCACCAGGTCCACTCCACTATGCAGCACTCTGGACTCCCGGCATGACAAAAAATACCTAATCACATATCCCTTTTAAACAGTTTTCTCCCTCATCTGTTTCAATGCAGTATACATTATTAAACCCATCTTTCTCAGTCTCCCCCCCCCAACCCCAGTGTCAGTCCTATTTACAACAGTGGCACCATGCAGTATTTGTCCTTTTGTGGCTGAGATACTTCACTCAGCATAAAGTCCTCCAGAGTCACCCATTTTGAATAATATTTCATGAGTTCCTTGTTTTTCAATGCAGTGTAGTATCCCATTGTGTGAATATATCATTCGTTTATTGAGGGGCACTTAGGTTGTATTCATTATGTTTTATAAAATTAATCACCATTGAACTATGCCCACTATTACCCTCTTTCCAGATCTCCACCGAATCTTTCCCATTTCTTTTATCTTCCCTTTTCACCCACCAAATTGTGCTATGATTTCCCGCCTGCTTGTCATCACCCCTCTGCTCCCACCCTCTCCCATTTGGATCTTCATACAGTTTGCTAGTTTTCTATTTCTATAATAATGGTCTTATGCAGTTTTTGTCCTTATGAGACTGGATGAGTTCACTCAGCATAATAATATTCTCTAGTCCCTCCCAAGTTATGTAATAGTTTTCAAAATTGTTACTCTTGGGTGCTGCATGGTATTTTAGTATTTTATCTTGTGAATGTTCCACAGTTTGTCAGTCCATTAGATTGTGGTTGGACATTTGGGCTGTTGCCATGTTCTTGCAATGGTGAATAATGCTGCTCTGAATATTGGTGTACAAATCTCCGTTTGTGTCTCAGTTCTAATTTTCTTGGGGTATATTCCTAACAGAATAGATTATTGCTAGCATCAGAGAGTGGGACAATGGATACGGATGATAGACGAAAAATTGATTTTTTTGAGTTGTGGTGCTGGAGAAGAGTATAGAACTGCCAAGAGAACAAACAGATGTGTCCTGGATAGGGTGAAATCAGGCTGCTCGTTGGAGGTAAAGATTTTGAAGCTCCATCTCACATTCTTTGGGCACATGGCCAGGAGGAACCAGCCTGTGGAGGACATCATGCTTAAAGGTTGGAGGGATAGCGCAGAAGCAGAAGACTGTGGTTGAGATGGATTAACACAGTAACTGGGGAAATGGGGGTAGGTGTGTCAGAAACAGTGTGACTCGACTGCTACCTGTAAAGCAGGATCCACCTCTCTCCATACACAAAAATGAACTCAAGATAGATCAGAGACCTAGGTGTAAAGCCCAAAACCATAAACATCCTAAGAGACAAAGTGGGACCAAACATAGAAGGCCTAATCCATGGTATAAAGAGGCTGACAAAAACAGCCAGAAATACAACCAGGAGAGGATAAAAGTGATGAGTGGGATCTTCTAGAGTAAATCGTTGTGTGCATCAAAACCTTTTCCCATGGGGATCTCTGGTGGCCTAGTGGCAAGAAGCTGCACTGCAATCCCAGAGGTCGCTGTTCAAATCCACCAGTTGCTCTGCTGGAGAAGGAGGGGCAATCTCCTCCTGTACCAGTCAGATCTGATTTGACGGTATACACACAGAGAAAAATAATAATAATAAAAAAAACAAACCAAAAAAAACCACAAAAAAAGCCCCCTTTTCCCAACAGGGTAAAAAGAAAGCCTACTGACTAAGAAAAAACATTTGGCAATACCATCTCAGACAAGGGTCTCATCATAAAAGTTTCTAGAATCGTGCAGAGCCTCCACAAGATAAAAGACTGATAACTCAGATACAAAGTGGGCATTCAGATGGCCAACAGACGCATGAAGAAATGCTCAAAATCACTGGCAATCAGAGAGATGCAAATCAAAACCACAATGAGTTATTGGGGTAATTGGAGTAGGTATGTCAGAAATGATGAAATTGACTCAGGATAGGACAAGGTTTAGAGCTATGAGTTGTAAGTGACTCAAGGCACACAACAATTCCTAACAGTGGAAAGTTGTCGACTTGAAGCCCTGTAATATAGTCTGTAAACTTTTGTTATACCATGGACTAGGCCTCCTAAGTTTGGTCCCACTTTGTCTCTTATGATTTTTATGGTTTTGGGCTTTACACATAAGTCTCTGATACACCTTGAGTTGATTTTTGTGTATGCTGGGAGGTGTGGATCCTGCTTCAACCTTTTACAAGTTTTGCCAGCACCATTTGTTGAAAAGGTGGTCATTTCCCAATTTTATAGATTTTTTTTCCTCCCTTGTATAATACCAGTTGACCGTAGATTGGTTGGGTTAATTCCTGGGTTTTTAAATTCTGTTTCATCGGTCTATGTCCCTGTCGTTATACCAGTACCTGCTGTTTTGGTATTATAACTATCTACTAGGTTTTAAGATCAAAGAGTGCTATGCCCAGGTTCATTCTTGTTTTTCAAAAGTACTTTGCTTATTCAAGGTCTCCTCTCCAAATAAACTTGCCAATTGCCTTTTCTGTCTCTTTGAAAAAGGAATTTGGTATCTGTATTGGGATTGGATTAAATATGTAGTTGCTTTTGGTAGGCTTGCCATTTTTGCTTCCTTTGCTTTTTGCATTAGTGACCTAATACCATAATTGTCCTTTCGTGACTGACTTGTCACTCAACAATTGAGAATAATTTGTTCTAGTTTGATTGTGTTGTGCAGTATTTCACAAATTCTTGATCATTTTTAGTGATGAAAAGTATGTGAGTGGATCATAGTTTGTTTAGCCATTCATATGTTGATGGACACTTAGATTGTTTTCAGCTATTTGCTATTATAAATAATGCTACAATAAATGTGTGTGTATATCAGTTCAAGTTGCAGTTTTTCTCTCTTTTGGATATCTACTTAGTAGTAGAATTGCTGGATCAAATGATATTTCTGTTCCTAATTTTCTCAGGAACTGCTTTCCATAGTGGTTGCACCATTTTGCATTCCTACCATAGGACTCCAGGGTTGTGAATCTTCACGGATGCAGACTGCCTCATCCTAAACGAGCAAACTTTGGATTAGAGTTGCTGCTTAGATGAATGGGAAGGATTTTTTTAAAAAAACACACTTTCTTAGATATTTTCTTTCAGTAAATCAGGTAAAGTCTGAGAATCTTTTCTTTTTAAAACCCCATTATCATTGCAGTTCTGGTGGCCCAGTGGTAAGAAGGTGCACTGAAATCCCAAAGGCTTGGGGAGTTTGAATCCAGCAACTGCTCTGAGGGAGAAAGATAGGTAGTCTTCTCCTATGTGATTTACCACCTCTGAAAACCTGCTGGAGGGCCAGCTACTAGTTGGATCTGACTCAATAGCACACAAACAAAACAACAATATTGTTATTAAATGTCATTGAGTCAGTACTGGTTTTCCATAATGTGCCATTTTATATTTAAACCAGCAATAAATGACAATTCCAGTCTCTCCATACCTTTGTCAGTATATGTTGTTTCCTGTCTGTCTTTTTGCTGAGAGGTGAGATGGCCAAAGGTGGTTTTTGGTCAAGTGTCTTTTCTTATCCATTTTGTAACTGGGTTGCTTGCCTTATTCTTGTTGAGGAGTTTCCTCTGAATTTTAGAGATTGTTTATAAAAAATGTTATTGCTTAATATTTTTTCCCCAGTCAATAGGTTCTCTTTTTAAAAACATTTTTGGAGAAGTCTTTTGGAGAAAAGTGTGAATTATGGATTTTATTTCCTTTTTCCATAAATAAATACCCAGTTTTGGCAGCACTGGTTGTGAATGAAGTTGCTTTCCCCCCTTGTTTAATGGATTTTGTCTCTTTGTCAAAGGTCAGTGGGTGAATTTACTTCGTGGCTCTCAGTTCTGCCCCATTGGTCTGTGTATCTGTCTCTTTGTCTATACCACAGTGTTTTGATTACCATGACTGTGTCCAGGGTTTTGTGATCAGAAAGTGTAAGGCTTTTATTTTTTCTTCTTCAATAGCACTTTCCTTATCCAAGATGTCCTTCCTTTTTGTTACATTTTCCATGTTTTCATCTTTTTGAGAAAAGATGACAGTGTCTAAGTTGTTGTAGATGTCATCAAGTTAAATATGACTCACTAGGGATCCTATCAACAACACCTCTCTGGACCCTCCCTGAACCTAGCCTGTCCTGTGCCATCCTCACCATCTCTGATATGTTTGAACACTTTGTTGTAGTCACTGTGTCAGTTCATCTTGTGGAGGGTTTTCCTCGCTTTTGCTGACCTGTCACTTTTCGCAACATGTTGCTTTTTTCTAAGGCCTGGTCCTGCTTGACAACATGCCCAAAGTGTGTGAGACGAAGTTTTACCATCTTTGTCTCTAAGGAGCACCCTCATAGCACTTTACCCAAGACAGACTTGTTTATTTTTATCCATCCATGGGGCATGCAATACATTTCTCCAACACCACAGTTCAAAGGCATTGATTGATTTCTTTGTTACTCTTATTAATTGTCCAACTTTCAGATGAATAGGAAGCAATTGAAAAGATTCTGACTTGAGTCCTTGGTCTTTATTTTTTTTCCAATTGTGATTTTAATGAGAATTTACAGGAAGTTTGGGTTTTCTTTTTTCTTCTATAATTATATTTTATTAATTTTCATAAACATTTACAGAGATTTTGGGTTTCCACTCATTCA
>NW_006399861.1:9961052-9962682 GCF_000299155.1 Elephantulus edwardii
AGGGGAAGACCCTCTATGAGATGGATTGATTCGGTGACTGGGGTAATCGGGATGGGTGTGTCAGAGGCGGTGTGGTTGGCGCAGGATAGAGCAGGGTTTAGGGCTGTTGTGCATAGGGTCGCTATGAGTCGGAAACGACTCGACGGCACATAAGAACAACAACAACAACATTGGTCCAGTGGTGAGATCTTTTCCCCCTTTGATTGTGAGATGTAACCCATATGGAAAGCTGTATTTTTTGATCTCCTGCATCAAGTGTTTCAAGTTCTCTTCACTTTGAGCAAGCAAGTTATGTCACCTGCATAATGCAGATTATTGGTGAATCTTCTGTGATCTTGACGCCACATTCTTCTTCCTATAGTCCAGCTTCTCGAATGATATACTCACCATACAGATTGTGTAAGTATGGAGAAAGGATACAACCTTGATGCATACCTTTCTTAAATTTTAAGCCATGCATTGTTCCCTTGTTCTGTTGGGACAACTGTGTCTTGGTTTAGGTATAGGTTTCAAATGAACACAATACTATTTTTGGTAGTCTTGCCATTTTCACAATGTTAAGTTTTCCTGTCAGTGAGCATGATATATCTGTCCACTTCTGTAGATTAATTTAGTTACTTGTAGTATAATGGTATTTTGTAGTTTTCTTTTATCTTTTGTAGCTCTGGATAGATTTATTGCTAAATATTTAATTTTTTTGACCGGATATTGTAAATGACATTATTTTCTTTTTGGAGTTCTTCCTACTGTAGAGAAAATGTCTCTTTCTTGTATATTAATCTTACACTGTTCAGTTTTGCTGAATTGATCAGTTAGAGCCATAATATCTTGGTTGAGTCTTTGGGATTTTGTATGTATGTTAGCTTCTTTGTTGCATAGGTTTTTCTGTGATAAGTTAATTTTGTTTATGGCTTTTTTAAAAAAATTCTTTCATTGATGTCATGTTAAGTGTTTATGAAGTCTATACTTTTCCTGTTTTTGAAAATGTTTCAAAAGGTTTATTTTCTTTTCTTTGAGGTTCCCTCTAAGTTACTCTTTTATTTCAAATTGAAACAATTCAGTTTATCTTAATGTTGCTTTGACTACCACTCCATTATGACATTGGTTATTCCTTCTTTCTGCATCTTATTTGCCCTCATTTATGTACTCCTTGCTTTCGGTCTACAAGTTTGATAGAGATTGTGTATTTCTTTGCGTCAATGTCTGAGTGATGCTATGCATGTTAATGTTGAGTTACTGTCTACTGTTGTTGATTCTTGGTCCCAAGATTTCCATGTAGGATATCTTTTAAGATTGGTCTAGTTTTCACAAATTCCCTATGTTTCTATTTTCCTGGAAGTGCCCTAATTTTACTGTAATATTTGAGGGACATTTTTGCCGGGTATATAATTCTTCCTTGGCAATCTTCTTTCAGAGTTATATGTATGTTTGTCTGCTGTCTTTGTCTGTGTTGTTTTTCCTGAGTAATCAGAGTTTAGTTTTGTTGTTTCTCTTTTTTAGGTAACTTTACATTTTTCCTCTAAATGCTTTCAGTATTCTTTCATCTTTAATATAGGAAAATTTTATTAAGATCATGTTTATGTCTTTTTCTTTTATAATCTATGTTTCTTGTTGTTAGTTTAGCTTTTTT
>NW_006399861.1:9965001-9977520 GCF_000299155.1 Elephantulus edwardii
GAATTGGTCAACTACGTCCAATAGTTTTCTTGCTGAGTCTTTAGGGTTTTCTAAGTATACTGTCATGTCATCAGCATAGAGGGATAATTTTACCTCCTCGTTGCCTATTTGGATACCTTTTATTCTAGTTTAGCTTCTTAAGGCATGTTTTTTCCATCTTTCTGATAATTGAGAAATGGATTGCCTCTGTTTCCACCACCCTCCCCTTTATTTTGTCTTTTTCTGTTTTGGAATTCAAAGGTTATTCCTGTTGATGACGACATCTTGGTTTTTAAGCTTTCTTCATTTTCCTTCTCTTTATTTTTCTTGATTATTCCTTTCAGAGATTAGTGTTGAAGGATTTATCCTTAATTTTACTAAGTCAGTTTTCCATGTCTTTATTTCTGCTCTTTTGTCCTTTTTTTTTAAAAAATTTTTTAATTACTTTTTATTTTTTTATTGTGTGTACTGTCAAATCAGATCTGACTGATAAAGGAGGAGATTGTCCCTCCTTCTTCAGCAGAGCATCTGGTGGATTCGAACCTCACATCTCTGGGATTGCAGTGTAGCTTCTTGCCAGTAGGCCACCAGAGCTCACATCTTTTGTCCTTCTAATGTGTTGTTGTTGTTGTTGTTATGTGCCATTGAGTCGCTTACGACTCATAGCGACCCTATGTACAATAGCCCTAAACTCTGCTCTGTCCTGTGCCAATCGCACCATCTCCGACACACCCATCCCGATTACCCCAATCACTGAATCAGTTCACCTCTTAGGGGGCCTTCCCCTTCTGTGCTGTCCCTCCACCCTACCAAGCATGATGTACCTCTCCAAGGACCTGTTCCTCCTTGCAGCATGTCCAAAGTATGTCAGATGGAGCCTTAGAATTCTTGCTTCCAAGGAGCAGGATGAATCTGTTTGTTTTCCTCGCAGTTCATGGTACCCTCAATACTCTTCTCTAGCACCACAGTTCAAAGGCATCAATTCTCCTTCTGTCCTCCTTAGTCATTGTCCAACTCTCTGATGCATAACAAGTGATAGCAAAGACCGTGTCCTATATCAGGCGTACCTTAGTCTCCAAAGAGACACCATTGCTCTTCAGTACTTTGGAGAGGTCCCTAACAGCAGACTTTCCCATGGCAATACGTCTTCTAATTTCCTGGATGCTGGTGCCGAGAGTGTTGACTGTGGAGCCAAGCAAACTGAAGCTGTGAACACTCTCAATCTCTTCACCATCCATCCTGATGCTGCCAATTGGCCCAGTGGTGAGAATCTTTGTCTACTTGACATTGAGCCTCAATCCATATTGGAGGCTGCAGTCCTTGACCCTCTGCAGCAAGTGCTTCATGTCCTCCTCAGTTTCAGCAGGCAGGGTTGTATCATCTGCATTACGCAGATTGTTGATAGATTGTCTACCAATCTTGACCCCACATTTCTCCTCATAGAGCCCAGCCTCCCGGATAATCTGTTCTGCATACAGGTTGAAAAGGTATTGAGATTGGATGTATCCCTGGCGTACGCCCTTACCAAATTTGAACCATGCAGTGTTCCCTTGCTCTGTTCTGATGACTGCCTCCTGGACCAAGTATAGGTTTCGCATTAGAACGATCAAGTGTTCTGGGATTCCAATTCTTCTCAGAGTCAGCCACAGTTTGTTATGATCCACACAGTCAAATGCCTTTGCATAGTCAATGAAACAGATAGACATTCCTCTGGTATTCCCTGCTTTCAGCTAAGATCCATCTAACATCAGCTACAGTATCCCTAGTACCACGACCCCTTCTAAACCCAGCCTGGACTTCTGGTCGTTCTCTGCTGATGTGCTGTTTCAGTCGTTTTTGGATAATCTTCAGTAGAATCTTGCTTGCATGTGAAATCAATGACATTGTTCTATAGTTTCCACACTCTGTTGGGTCACCTTTCTTTGGGATGGGAACAAATATAGATCTCTTCCAGTCAGTTGGCCAAGTGGTTGTTCTCCAGATTTCTTGGCACAGCTTGGTGAGCACGTCCAGGGCAACATCTGTTAGCTGAAATATGTCAATTGGTATGCCCTCTATTCTAATGTGTTAGCTCTTTCTAAAATTTTAGCTTTAATATTCTGAATTTCCAATTGTTTTACTTGGCTTCTAATTTTCAAATTATCTATTTGGTCCTGTATTTGGGTTTTTCCTTACAGTGATTTTTTTTTTCTCTTGTTTAAGACAATTCACTTATTGGAAAAAAAAATTCCTTGTCATGAAACTCCAGTAGTGTTTTTTTAAGATGGAAAGAATTTTCTGTTCTGTATCTTGGCTTGCTTTTTGTGCCATACTGCCCTTTTTTTCTTTGCTGTTTAAAAAATAGCTCCTGCTTCTTATCTTTATTATTTTTCTATTATGGTCTTGTCTTTATATTATTTTGTTTTCAGTGTCTGATTGGGCACTGTGAGTGTATGGCATAGTTGGCTGGTTGGGTAGTACTTAGGGTCTCATCTGTGTTCTGTTTTGTGTGATAGAGGATGGAGAATGTGTGTTACTTTTCTTTTACCATATGTAGAGACTATTTGAGGACACACTAGACTGGTGCTGGCTGCAGTATTTCATTGATCATTAGAGCAAGAGTCCATCTTTATTCTTGCTTAGTGGATGTGTGTGTGTATATATGGTTACTGTTGTTGTCTATTCTTAGGTGAAACAAAGGATAAAAAAAGCAAAACAACAGAGTTCGGAGAACCTCCTCAAAAATTGAGAACAGGCTTGGACAACAAAGAAAGAAGCAGACTTGATTGGAATACGAAAGGACGTAGAAACAGAATAGAGAGGCACAAAAAAAATAAAAAGGCAAGGGGAAGAAAGAAAGAGCGAGTGAGCGAGCAAGAGAGCTAGTGCAAGCGCGCGCCAAAGAGAACAAGAGTAGGAGGGGGGAAAAGTAAAAACCAAGACAAAAATAAAAAGCGACAAAACCCCAAAAGAGCAATAAGAAAGAACAAGAGAGAAGAGAGGAGGGATCGATCCTCAGCTGGGTTTGGGATTATTCCTCTTGCCACTGCTTTTGAAGTGGAAGCAATGTGCTTTACCTGGAGCAGTTGCCAGAAAAACAGAAGGGTTTGATTGGTCTTCACATTCAGGGCAGAGTTTATGCTGATTTGAGAGTTGTCTGTGAGTAGGCCATGGACAGAACCTCTTCTGGTCTTTGGACCATTTTGGGCTGAGACATCCTGGTTAGGGATAGTTTCTTTGCCAGTACAGGTGTGAATGATGGGCACAGGCAGAGCCCCCTGTTGGAGATGAAATAATCTGCTGGCATAACGAGACAGTCATTGTCCCTGCTAACCCTAAATACCCAAGGACACATTCCAGAGAGGGTGCACTGCTCTCTGTGGATATGGTGTGTGATGGATGTGCCCACCCAGAAGCAAGAACTTGAATCAGAGATGGAGCCCCACCAGTCCAGGGGCTTCCTGCAGGCTAGGCATGGCACAGTCTGTGGCACTCACAGGTAGAGAGTAAGTCTCATGTGCAGCACTCCAGGCACTAGCTATATAATAATGTAAAACTTGGCTAGGGCAGAGCTGGTATTGTGCCAGATGTTCTTGGCTCATGGTGTTTGTTGGAGTGCAAAGTCACCCTGCTGGTTCTCTGGAGATTTTGGAAACAACAGATAGCTGCTGGTGTATACATTGCTACAGTCTCAGGTTCCTGTGCCCACTGGACAAGCAGTAGTAGCAGTTTACAAGAGCTGAACTATCCCGTTTACTCTTGTATTTGTAGGAAACTCTGATGGTGTTTTACATAGAGAGTTGTGCTGCTAATTCCAAGGCAGTGCCTCCCTGGTGATTTGAGTCCATCATAGACTCCTCAGGAGAGAGATGAGTGGTCTCCCCTTGTGCCATTTACAGGCTTGGAAACCCAGTGGAGGAGGGTCAGCTGTGAGTTGGTTCCAACTCTGTGGTTATTTGAGAGAACTCGATCTGTCTCTTTTGTTTGATATTTTCATTCTGCTTCTGTCAGTAGTCAGTGTTTGAACTACATTTTTATCTTTTGAAATAAAGGGTTCCAAAATTGTCATCCATATTGGTTATTTTATTTTCTGTTGTCTAGGTTGGAAATGGCCTGTACTGCCATCTGCCTAGTTTGCCATTTTACCCAGGAGTCAAATTGGAAGTCATTTGTTGCCTTCTGATGGCAACAACATTTTGAGGTTGAGTTATTGGTGCTTTTATACTCAGTATTCAGGCAGTTTGCTCCTTTGTATTGTGTGTAAGACTGTTTTGGGTCCTGTAAAAATAAGAGCAGTAGGTAAAACTGTCTTAGTTTTATGTAGTCTTTAAAGTAGAAAGTTTATAAATACTGGCTTTTAAAAACTAGAAATTAATAAATATTATGAGTCTTGGCTTATGAATTTTTTGTTTTGTTGATCCTGGAAATATTCTTGTTAAAGGTTGTGTTCTGAAGACTTTTGCCAGTGTTAACACATATTTCCATTTTGCCAGTAGGAAAAGATTTTTGTTCTACAGAGAGGATTGTTGTTGTTGTTGTTATGTGCCATCGAGTCACTTGAGACTTATAGCGACCCTATGTATAACAGCCCTAAACCCTGCCCTATGTTAATAAAATGAGCAGTTCATTGTGGTCCTTCCTACTGCTTTTGATAATTTTTTACTTACCCTGTTTCCCTACACTGCTAAATGGCTGAGATACACTACTGGACAGATGCAATGATTGATGTTTTGCTGTTTGATTTTAGGTATTCAAAACCTATGACCACATGGCGCGTCAAGATGATGAGAAGAGAAGAAAGGAACTTGAAGAGAAAATCAAAAGAAAAGAAGAAGAAACAAAAGCTGTATTTGCTGCTGCAGCTGAGAAGGAACCAGTGCCGGTTTCAGTTCAGGAAATAGAGATTGATTCTACAACAGAATTGGATGGACCTCAGGAAGTGGAGAGAGTGCAGCCTGAAGGCACACAGTGCCATGACTTGGAGCCTCCAGGAGCAGCTGCTAGTGTTGCTGAAGTCCCTAAGGAACTGCCAGCTCTTCTCAAGTAAGAACTTCTAGTTTGTAGCTACCATTTTTAAAAAAAAATTATTTTATATTGGTTTGCATACGAACTTTTTTTTTAAAGTTAAAGATAAAAGTTAAGATGGAAGTTTACACAACCAGACAAGTTCCCACTTAACAATTTTTTTTGGAAAATGTGCCATGATACTGGGTACATTTTTCATAGTATGTCCTTATTGTCATTCATTCTGTTTTGATTGGTTGTACCATTTCCAGAGCTTTAGATTCCTTGCTCTCTTACCTTCTCAACTTTGGTTTGGTGTAGTTTTTGTTCATCTCCCACAGTTGACTTATTTTTAATTTAAGGAAGCTCATTACTAACAGGTAATATTTTTAATTTTATGATCCAATCTGTTATTAACTTAATTGGTGACCTCAAGGACTAATTCTGGTTTAAATTTCAGAGTAGTAGGCTTAAGAAGTCCTCTAGTTTATTCTGGTCCAACAATGTAGACAATTTGAGAATTTGAATTCTGCTGCACTTTTTTATTCCATTCCGTAATAACCAGATTATCTCCCGCTAAGTTATTTCTGGCTCATAGCAGTCCTTCTGTTAAGGAAATCAGATTTCCAACATCGTAGATCTTAACAGAAACAGACTTTCTTATCTTTCTCCTGCAAAGCATGTGAAAAAGGTGTGTTTGAACTGCCACTTTTTCTAACCCAACACTTAACCAATTTTGCCACCAAGGCATCTCATTCTTAAAGACCACCATCTAATGTAGTCTTGATCATAACAGTAAGTAGTGACAGCCAAAGACCATCTAGTTTTTCTGATCTCATAGTGGATGAGGTTGTGATTCATGGAGACTGTGAAGAGCTTGGTGGTGGTCTGTAGAGTACTTTGCTCCCTGAGTCCTTAGTTTTCTTCTTTTTGTTCCATATAAACAGAGATCAGTAGTTATATCTCAGATCACTGCTTGCAAGTTTTTAGGACCCCAGATGCTGTTCACCCCCTTGAGATGTAGCACATACACTGCCAGTTGACATTGCTTTAAGTCTTTAAACCAGGTCTTGTGTGGTTTTTTATGTATATGAGTATACACATGTGCACATATGTACTGGTATGTACTGTCTGTAGGTACGTAATTAACTGTGTATTCATATTCTCTTACTTCTAAGCCTGTGCACATGATTCTGTAAAAACACAACTTTTTTGGTGGTGATTTCAAATTTTATTTGTCATATCTTTTACCATACATATTCTTTTTTCTTCTGTAATACATAGGCCCTTTACCTTTGTCACACTATGTATGTTTCACTCATATTCAGTGCTACTTTTTCTGTTACTGAAATTAACAAGTGTCTGCTACCTTCATAATGTTACCCCACTTTTTTTCAGTTGCTAAATCTCTAGTGATAGCAGATATGCTCTGGTTTCCATGTATCTATTTTTGTCTTTTAAAGTACACTCCACAATATTTGTCCTTTTGTGACTTACTGTTTTATTCAGCTTAATGCTCTAGGTTCATCATGTTACTGCATTTTTGAGGACTCATTATTCTTCATGGCTGCTGTGAAAAAGAATGTAAGTGGTCACATCTGACCTCTGTTAACTTCACAAGCAGTTACTGTCTCCTTGTTAATGACATCAGTGGTGCATAACTGATTCCCATGGGTCATACATGCTCCTTCAACTTTCTCTATCAATTCTAACACCAATTGTCCCTCCTCTTACTGCTCTGCTAGTAGATTCACTAATCTATTGTAATGGATACACAGGTTGGAAACAGGATCCAGTTCTTCTGTCAGGACAGCTTCTCGGGCATGCTTGCTAACTCCTTGGCCTGCAGACTTGAAACTCTGGGTCAGTGTCAACACAGTCCTTTTTTTTTAAATTAAATTATATTAATTTTAATGAACATTTACAGAGATTTTGGGTTTCCGTTCATTCATTGTTGCACTATTTTCTCTACCCTCCCCTCCCAGTTCATTATTCTTTTTTTTCCCCCCTTGAAAGTCAACACAGTCCTTTTAATTTTGCACATTTTAGTCTCCCAGCCCTCCAGTAAGTCTGGGTGAAGGCTCTCAGTTATGGTTGTATGGCGTGGCAGTTCCATTTCAGCTCTGTCTTATTTTGATCATTGATTCTTCACCACCTTTGTTGCTATTGCTACTGCTACTCTCAGTTTGTCTTGCTAAGGAATTTCTGGCCCAGGACGCCCTATACTCTCTTGCTTCTTTCGTGGTGATTTTCTGACTCTGAGCCTGTTTGATTTAGGCCTGACAGAATAGCAAAACTGACGAGTTCCCGAATTATTAGTCTGTGCACCCTATTTGCATGTTCCCACCCAAATGGTACTTTTTACTATCATTCACATTATTGGCATAATCCTACTCAGCCATGTAGGGACTCTGGTGTTTTAGTAGTAAGGAGTTATGTTGACAACCCAAAGGTATGCAATTGGAATCCATAAGAGAAGGATGGGCAGTTGCCTCCTGTGTGATTTGTTACCTCTGAAAAGCCTCTGTAGAGTTGGCTGTGAGTTGCTTGTGACTTGATAGCACACAGCAACCACCCAGCCATGTAGACCATGACTAGGAAAGTTATTTTGAGCAGTCAGTCTCCTGTGCCACAGCTTCATAGTACACCATTGTATGTAGCATGTATTGTTTATCTAATTATCCATAGATGGGAGTTGAAGTTGTTAATTGCATTTTTACTATTGTGAGTTAATATTATGTGCAGTTTTTTTGTGTGTATGTCACTTCTATTAGGACTTTAGAGTATATACCTATAAGTGAGGTTACTTGATCATAATGTATTTCTATTTTTTTGGCTATAACTTTTATTTATTTATTAAAATGTATTTAAATTTAAAAAAAATTTTACATTTCCATTCATTGTTGCACTTTTCTCTCTGCCTGTGCCTCCCTCCAGTTCGCTTATCTCTTTGAAAAGTAAAAAAAAAAATAAAAAAATTTCTTTCATTGTTATACAATCCCCCTCTTTGCCCCAGTCCACTCCACTATGCAGATTTCATTCTGGACTCTTGTCATGACAATAATACCCAATCATAAATTCCTCCCATGCAGTACTCTCCCTCATCTGTTTCAGTGCAGTTTATATTATTTATTGCCTCTTAATTTCCCACCAACTCCAATGTTAGTCTCACTTTACAATAGTGGTACTATGCAGTAGTTGTCCTTTTGTGACTGAGATATTTCACTCAGCGTAATGTCCTCGGGTCATCCATTTTGTATACTATTTCATAAGTTCCTTGTTTTTCAATGCAGCGTAGTTTTGTGAATATACCATTTTGTGAATATACTACAGCTTCTCTAGCCATTCATTTGTTGAGGGGTACTTGGTTTGTTTCCAACTCTTTGCTGTTGTAAACAAAGCCAAAATAAACCTGGGTGAGCATATATCTGTTTGGGTGGCAGTTCTGGTTTCTTTAGGGTATATTCCCAGTAGTGGAATTGCTGGGTCAAATGGTATTTCTATTTCCAACTTTTTGAGAAAGCACAGGATATAAACAGACACTTCACCAAAGAAGACATTCAGATGATGAACACACACATGAAGAAATGTTCAAAATCCTCTCACCCCAGTAAGAATAGCAAAATTTAGCAGAATAGCAAGTAACAAATGCTGGTGAGGTTGCAGGGAAACTGGAACCCTTATTCACTGTTGGTGAGAGTGTAGGATGTATTTCTGTTTTTAACTTTTGATGACATACCATACCATTTTCCATATTATTCTGCAACACTACCATCCATGGATACTATTCTAATCTCCTCAAGACTTTGTTAGTATTTGTTGTTCTTTGGTCAGTGCAAGTTTTGGAGGAGAAAGATGGTGTATTTCATTAATTTTTAATTTCTGTCTCTCTAAATGACTTATGGTTTAGTGGTAAGGAGTTGTGCTGCCAGCCTGAAGGTACGTGGTTTGAATCCACTAGCTGCTCTGCAGGAGAAAGATGGGCAGTCTCTTTCTTACTAAGCAATTATACTGCCTCTGAAAACCTACTGGAGGGTCAACTATGAGTGAATTCTGACTCAGTGGTACACAACAACAACAACAACAACAACTAACTTAATGATTCTGAGCATCTTTTTGTGTATCTGTTGGCTGCTCGAATGTTTACTTTGGTGAAGTGTCTTAATGTCCTTTGCTTATATTTCGGTTGGGTTGTTTCTTTTTTTGTTGTTGAAATGCTTACGTTTTCTATATATGTTATAAATTAAACTCTTATCAGATATAACAATCCATAGACTGTCTTTTCACTCTTGTTAAAATCTTAAAGAGCATAAGTATTTAATATTTAGGAGGTGTTAATTCTAGTTTGTCTTCTATTGTGTGTTTATAATTGTATTTAATTATCTGTTTCTGCAAAAAAAATTTTCATATAGTTTTGTCCTTGATACCTTCCATAAGCTTTATTGTTTTAGATTTAATGTTTAGGTTTTTAATACATTTTGAGTTAGTTTTTGTGTATTGTTTGAAGTATGAATTCTATTTCCTTTTTCTGCAGATGAATATCAGATTTTGCTAACACTATTTATGAACATGACCCTTTGTCAAAAATCAGCTGCCCATACCCAACCAGCTCAGTGCCATCGAATAGATTCTGACTAATAACAAGCTAATAGGACTGAGTACAATTGTCCCCTAGGGTCTCCAAGACTGTAAATATAGCAGTAGACCAACGCATCTTTCTCCTGCAGAGAGGTTGGTAGGTTTGAATGGCCAGGCTTTTGTTAACAGCTGAATGACTCAACCTCAGTGCCACCAGAGCTCCTATCAGCTTTCCATAATGAGTTTATAAATGATTCTGGGTTATGAATTATCAGTTTACAGAGCACTTCTTTTTGTTATGTACCATAGAGTACTGCTCATATGAACAACAGATCTGAATCCTGTCCTATCCTGTGCCATCCTCACAATCTCTGATCCCATTGCTACAATTATTCTGTCAGTCCACCTGGTTGAGGGTCTTCTTTTCTTATGCTGTCCCTCCACCTTCCCAAGCATGATATCGCTCTCCAAGGAGTAGCATCTCTTAACAATATGCCCAAAGATGTGAGATGAAACTTTATCATCTTTGCCTCCATGGGCACTCTGGCTGCACCTTCTCCAAGACATATCTGTTTTTTGTTAGTCCGTGGGATATTTAGTACTCTTCTACAAAATCATGGTTCAGGCATCAATTCTTCAGTCATCCTTATTTGTTGTCTAGCTCTCAGCAGCATAGCAAGTGATTGAAAACACAGTGGCCTGAATCAAGCGTACCTTACTAATATAATTTTCCTCAATAATCTGGAGAAATACTTAACTGGGGAGATACCTAACTGCAGACTTTCTCAGTGCAATATGTTTCCAGATCTCCTGACTGCTGGTACCAAGTGTATTGATTGTGGATCTAAGTGATCTAAGTGAAAGGAAGTCATTAACCATTTCACAGCTGTCCATGAGTCAGGGGCAGATTCCACAGCAGGTAATAAGAGGCAACTTTTTAACTTGAGACTTCAGCAGCTCTCAGGCAGGGGTTAAGGGCCCTGTTTCCTTCTCCATGTAGATTCTGTATGGGACTTGGGCACAGGTTGTAATATTCATCTTGTATTATGAGTAAGTAATACCTGGCCTTCTCTCCTGCTGTCCTTTGACATCTCTGTTTTGGTTTTTTTTTTTTGGTGGTGGTGGTGGTGGTTGTTGTTTATTTGAAATGCAGCTTTTTTTCTAGTTCTAAACGGAAAGAAATGGGAATGATAATAATAAACAAGATGCCACCATGGAATATTTTAAGGTGACTGTAGCAGTCTTGTTTTTGATACTCAGGAAGGAAATAACTGTGTACCACAACAACTAAATGTGCAGGTAAAATAAATGAAGGGTTTTTATTTTTAACTCCCAATTTCACTCTGAAACCCATTCATCTCCTTTAGAAACCCAAAGATGTTGTTCTTAGCTAGTTAATAAAGTGACAGACACGTGGCACCACTGATAGCACAGAACAGTTGCCTATAAAACTAGACTTCTGACACTGGGCTCCAGCTTTGTCCTCTCACAGATCATCTTCCTCGGGGAGAGCAGTTGTTTGCTCAACCTCTAAATCATGCTCATATTGTGCTGCCAAGCTGGGTCCATGACAACTTCTGGTGGGGCAAGAGAGCAGTTGTGGCAACAAACTCCCTCCAAGGTCTCCAGTTAATTTCCTAGCAAGCCAAAGGAAAGGCTTTTCAAAGATGTAGTAGTTTTTTTGCAAAAATACCGTAGTACTGAAGATTCTTTCAGTGGAAAATGATGGGATTTGCCTTAACTTTCCTGTCTTTAATGTTTACTTTGTTGCCACACAATACATGTGGGAATGTTTTCTCATACTCAAACTAGATCCCTATGCCAATTAGGCACGTTCTTATAGGTAACTCTTAAGGTTACATCAAGCATTATAATGACACTGAGTTGGTTATAACAGTCCTCCAACTTTCTCATTGAATTGGTATGGAACACAAGGGGATGTATCTCTACACCCAAGGTGGCTTCATATTTCTTGAATTCACCAGTCAGATGACGTCTCAGAAATGTAGTTTTTCCAGTACCACCATTGCCTACCAACACAAATTTGAACTGGGCTTGGGGTTCTCCTTTGGCAGCCATACTGCTAGTTCTCCTGGAAGCAAGTTGGAGTCCTGGCTGACCGAGCATCTTATGTCATCATTTTTTCCTTTTGGTTTAACTTTTCTTTGTTCAAGAGCATGTCAGTCTCTTTTGACATCCAGGTTGGTCTTTTCCTTCTTGCTTGTTTTTTGCTTTCTTTAGGTATGATGGATGTCCTTGGTGTCATCCTACAACGCATCTAGTTTTCAGTCATTAATATTCAGTGTATCCGTTCCGTATCTGAGATGATTTTTAATTTAGGTGAGACAAATGCAAGGTCATATTTTGGCCCTCATGGATTCATTTTAATTTTCTTTGACTTTAGTTTGAACTGGAATATGAACAATTGGATTCTGTTCCACAGTTGCTCCATAGCTTTGTTCTAACTTATGAGATTGAGCTTTTCTGCAGTGTCTTTATATGTTGTTGTTGTTTACTGCTATTGAGTCGAGGTCAACTCAGAGTGCCTGAACAAAAGGTCTAATGCCTTTCCATAGCTATTGTTGTTTCTCCAAGTTCATAGAGTTTCCAGAGGCATGTGGTTTAGGAAGTGGATGCCACTCCTGCTTCCAAACCTGCTTTACAACTGGGAGCTCCACAAAACACTGTCCACAATGGGAAACCATTATGGTATTTGATAATCCCCACATTTCTCCTCATAGAGCCCAGCCTCCCGGATGATCTGTTCTGCATACAGGTTGAAAAGGTATGGAGATAGGACACATCCCTGGCACCGGCCCTTCCCAATTTTGAACCATGCAGTGTTTCCTTGCTCTGTTCTGACGACTGCCTCTTGGTTCAAGTATAAGTTTCACATTAGCATGATCAAGTGTTCTGGGATTCCCATTCTTCTCAGAGTCAGCCACTGTTTGTTATGGTCCACACAGTCAAATGCCTTTG
>NW_006399861.1:9977945-9979407 GCF_000299155.1 Elephantulus edwardii
ATCTATTCCTGGGGCCTTATTTTTTGCCATTTCTTTCAAAGCAGCTTGAACTTCTTCCTTCATCACCATAGGCTCTTGCTCATATATTGTTTCTTTAAATTCGGTGTCTGCCAATTCCTTTCGATATAACAACTCAGTATATTCTTTCCATCTTCTTTTGATACCTCCTGTATCATTTAATACTCTGCCTAAGACATCTTTGATTATAGCAACTCGAGGTTTGAATTTGTTCTTCAGTTCCTTGAGCTTAAGAAATGCTGAGCGAGTTTGACCCTTTTGGTTTTCTTACTCCAGCTCCTTGCACATTTCATTGTAATATTTTACTTTGTCATCCTGTGCTGCCTTTTGAAATCTTCTCTTCAGCTCTTTAGTATCATGAATTCTTCCTTGTGCTTTGGCGTCTCTGCGCTCCAGTGCAATATTCAGAGTTTCTTCTGACATCCATTTTGGTCTTTTCTTCCTCTTCTGTCTTTGTAATGAACGTTTGTACTCTTCTTGCCCTTGATATCCTCCCACAGCTCCTCTGGTCTTTGCTCATTCGTGTTCAAGGCCTCAAACCTGTTCTTGAGATGGTTCTGAAATTCAGGTGGGATAGACTCGAAGTTATATTTTGGTTCCCGTGGATTTGGTTTAATGTTTCCCAGCTTCAGCTTGAACTTGCATATGAGTAGTTCGTGGTCTGTTCCACAATCAGCTCCTGGCCTAGTTTTCACAGCTGATACTGAACTTCTCCAGCAGTTCCTTCTGCAGATCTGATTCAGCTGTGTCTTTCCATAGGTGTGGTAAATTTGATTCTTGTATATTGCATCGGATGAAGTCAATGTGTATAATCACTGTTTATGTTTATTGAAAAGGAAGTTTGCAAAGGATAATTCATTGTTCAAAATTCCGTTATGCCTCAACTCTGTCACCAAGACCATTACCAGTACTTCTTTAATTCAGTCTTTGCATTCCAATTCCCTGTTTGCGGGAAGACATATTCCCGTGACTATTATTCAACTATATTCACCAAGCATTAAAGAAATTGAGGATTTATACCAACTTGTGCAGTGGGAAATTCATTGTACATGCAATTAAGATGCATCAGAAATAATTGGTATGCATATAGATATTATCCTACTCTACAGCACTGTACTTCAGATCTGATCTCAAAATGTCCTTTTTTGATGAGAAGTGTGATAACCATTCCTTTTTTAGTTTATTTTTGGCATTGTGGATCATATTGTTGTTAAGTGCTATCAAGTTGAGTATGACTAATAGCAACTCTTTGAAGACCAGATCCAACCCTATCTTGTCCTGTGCCATCCTTATTATCCCAGACACATTGGAGCCCATTGCCACCAACACGGTATCAGTCCATCCCATTGAGGGTTTTCCCAGAAGCCATGGAAGCTTCATATGTAAGTTATTAGATGGAGGGCAGGTGAAAGGGAGATAGATGTGAAGGGAGGGGGTAGAAGTG
>NW_006399861.1:9985942-9987674 GCF_000299155.1 Elephantulus edwardii
CCATAGGCTCTTCTTGCTCATATGTTATTTCTTTAAATTCCTCTGTATCTGCCAATTCCTTTCTATATAATGACTCCGTATATTCCTTCCATCTTCTTTTAATACTTCCTGGATCATTTAATATTCTGCCCAAAGCATCCTTGATTACAGCAACTCATAATTAAATGTTGTATAGTTCCCAATCTTCTCATTGTTAGTCATAGTTTGTTATAATCCACACAGATGCCTTTACATAGTCAATAAAACACAAATAGGCATACTTTTGGTGTTTTCTGCTCTCATTCAAGATCCACCTGACATCAGCATTGATATACCTATACCACAGTGTCTTCTAAACCCAGACTAAACTTCTGGCAGTTCTCAATTATTAAGCTAATTTTGCATGCTCTTCAGAAGTATTTTGCTTGCATGTGATATTAATGATATTTTTTTTATAATTTCCACATTCTATTTGATCACCTTTTTTTGGGAGTAGGAACAAATATGGATCTCTTCCAGTTAGTTGACCATGTACCTGTTCATTTCACCTCACTAATGCTTAGAATATTGATTCCATTTAATTTTTGATAACTTCCAGTTTTGCTAGATTAATAGGTTGTGCATTCCACATTCCACTTATTAATAGATATCTGCAGCTATTTGTACTAATTTTCAGTTTTGCCACATAAGCAAATGAAGTAAAAGCTTTTCTTCATTTGTGTTATTACTGTGGACTTTACTTTGCGTCGGCAGCTTTTCCTTCTTAGATTTTGAGTCCCTTCCAACCTAGTGGACTCATCCTCTTGCACTATATCAGTTAATGTTCTGTTTCTTTAGATGGAGTTTTGCAGTGCCCATAATTTCAGAAGTGGATGGACAATCCTGCTTCCTAATCTCTTTTAGTTTGGAAGCTCAGTTGAAATTTTATCATCATGGGTGGTTCTGTTGGTATTTGAGTACTAATGGCACGGCTTACAGCATCAAAGCAAGATGCAAGTCAGTGCAGTACAGGAAACTGGCTGACAGTTGATGATATGACTGGATAGGACTTTGCAAATGTTAGATGTTTTTTTTTTTACCAAGGGAACTGGGTGGCTTGCTAATACCATAAATAAGGTAAAAACAATCTTTGGCTTGGGAACGTGCTAATAAAATGTATAGAATGTTAACATAGAGGTTGATCAGTTTTGTCATTCTGCTGGGATTAAATTGAGCAGTCTCAGAAGTGGAAAACTACTATCTCACTACTATCACAATGGGAAAAGCATACAATATATATGGGTTAGAGGTTTGTTTTGTTTTTTTTTAGTTGTGTTTATTTTTATTTTTCCTTGTTAGGGATAAGAGACTATACAAGTGAGGTGAAACCAACACAGAACAGTCCTGTAGAAGAAGCTGTACAGAACAGTCCTGTAAAAGAAGCTGTACGAGTGAGGTGAAACTGACACGAGAGTGCTTAGTGCACTACCTATGACTTGCGGGAGCAGTGTAGTTAGTTGACACTTCACGAATGGTGGGTGGCAAAATAGATAAGGCTTACTGGTTAGTACACAAAAATGTTTACCATGTGACCACATTTTCTTTCACTTTCTCTATAATTAGGAGGGTCTGGCTTGTATTTAGTGCTCAGTAAACCATGGTCTGTCAACAACAACAACAAAATTAGCCGTTTGAAAATAGATATAATGCCAGAGTTCACAATCTTATTTGTTATCTTAATTGGAAATATCCTTATAAGCACATCTCTGCTTTT
>NW_006399861.1:9987809-10007839 GCF_000299155.1 Elephantulus edwardii
TTGCCACAGTGCTTGTCAAAGTCAGTTCTGATTAATCTCCTTTGTCGGTGTGTCCTTTGCCATTCCCTATCACTCCTCCCTGGGGTTAGAGGTTTTTGAATTAAGATGCAGCAAGACTATGACACAGAATGAGATTAAGACATGTCAGCCCTGATGACAGTTTGGACAACTGCAGTTGGCAGGAGAGGTGGTTGAGAACTAGACAGTGGTGTGCAGTAGAGCTGTGCTTGGCCTGCTGATTCATGGGCCTATAGCTGAGCATCTTCAGATCAATTCCAACTGATTGTGTGGGTGATGCACAGTTGGCAGAACTAAAAGAGCTTTGTAACACTCACCAGAGTTGGACCAAGCTCAGGACTAGGAAGCTGAGAGAGGTTTGCTTTTGAATATAGCTGAGCAGAGACTGTTTTGACTGAAGAATTCCATGTTGAGTGTTTTCAATTTTAGTGATGATAAACTTTTACTTCCCTAGTGAGCCCCATAATTATTTATGAGTTTTGTCTTGCCATTGCAACAAATTCTTGACTCTTAGAGTAATGAGAGCTTTGGGAAAGGACTGTTAGTCCTGGATTTGTTAGAAGAAAGTGTGGTATGTCTGGGGAGGAGGCATATCTGATGTCATTGGAATTGATTTTGTGTTGTTGATACTGTTGACACGATCATTTTTCTTGTGAAGTTCGTAGTAGTTAAACCATCCCCACCACACTGTTTTGGCATCATCCATTAGCCAGTGGAGCTACCCTGCTTATCTATAGGTAGTTCTTTTCTGGCACTTTCAGTCTACCAGCATGGGAAAAAGATGAGCAGTCTTCTCCTGTGTAATTTATGGGCTATGAAAACCTGCTGAAGGGTCAGCTGTGAGTCAGATTTGGTTAGGCTGCTTTATGATAGCAAGTACTCCCTTACTGTGCAGTTTATCTCATTCAATACATATTTTATTTAAACAAATTAATTATAAATGCTGGAGGAAAAAAATTAAATCAGGCAACTAAAAGTCTCTATTTTACCTATATGTTTTGTAATGACAGTTCATTAATTATTGTGTACAGTTCCAAATTTATTTTTGTTTTCTCTTTTTATTATTTGTTGATTATTGAGTATGATCAAGTCAGAACCTACCCACAGCTGATCCTCCAGTGGGTTTTCAGAGGCTGTAAATTGCATGGGAGGTGATTGCCTGTCTTTCTCCCAAGGAGCACCCTTTGAACTGGCAGTATAATTTCTTATTATAATTTACACAACAGTGTGTTTCACTCTTTTTAGAATATAGTTTTACCAAGCCATTCTTGTAACCTAGGCCTTTTTGATGATTGTAGTTGTATATTGTGTGTTGAGGCTGGGCAGCATGAGGTCTTCTGCTCAAGATGCTGAGCAGTTCCATTAGCCTGCAATGGTTTTTGTTTCTTGCAGCCATGGATCCGTTTCTGTTCTCTAAAATGTTTGCTAAATACACATTTTTACTTGTTGATGATTGCCTTCAAGTTGAGCATGATTCACAGCAACCCTGTGAATAAAAGGCCTGGAGCCCCTCTATGCCTATTGAAATTAATCAAAGTTCATAAGAGTTTCCAGAGACATGTTTTTTAGGAAGTGAATGCCACTGCTGCTTCCAAATCTTTCATAATATGTTATTGTTTTTGTATCAACCATGATTCTTTTTTGTAATCTGGTCAGTTAATAAAACAGTGACTGCTTTCAAATTGAAAAAAAAAATGTTATTGTTTTTATGTGCTGTTGAGTCACCTGTGATAAATAGCAACCCTGTATACAGCAGCTCTGAAGCCTGCCCTGTCCTGAGCTAGTCTCACTAACTCCGACTCACCAACCCCCATTGGCAGTTATTATATCAATCCATCTCATCCAGGGTCTACTTCTGTGTTGTCTGTCTACCCTTCTGAGCATGATGTCCTTCTCCAAGGACCACTCTTTCCTGGCCACTTCCCAAAGTAAGTGAGGTGGAGCTTCAAAATCCTAGCCTCCAAGGAGAGACTTGATTTTACCCTCTCCAAGACAGACCTATTTGTTTTCTTGGCACTCCATGGTATGTTCAAGACTCTTCTCCAGCACCATAACTTGAAGGTATTTATATTTCTGCTGTCATCCTTTGTCATTGTCCAACTCTATGAAGCATAACAAGTAATTGAGAAGACCATGGCCTGGATTAGGTGCACCTTAGTCTCTAGACTGGCATCATTGCTTTCTATTACTCTGGAGAGGTCCCTGACAGCAGATTTTCCCAGTCCAGTTCGTCTTTTGATTTCCTGGCTGCTGGTGTTAAGAGTGTTCATTGTGGATCTGAGCAAGATATAATTGCTAACCACCTCAGTCTCTTCTCTTTCTATTATGGTGCTGTCAATTGGACCACTGGGGAGAATCCTTGTCTTTTTTACTGCTTTGGTGTACAGGTTGCCGTACAGCGGTAACTTGTGGTTGCCGTGAGGCTGAACACTGACACTGATGTGTCAAATGCGTTAATGGTTGGTTACCCAATGCGGACAGAGAGTGGGGTGGAGCTCCCTGCTTAAAACAAGCTTGGAAGGAGGAGTGGCATCCACTTCTGTAATAGCTTGCCTCCGGAAACCCTATAAACCTGGAGAGAGGATGAGAGACACCCAAGCGCTGAGGACTCTCCATAGGGTTGCTATGAGTCGCCTGCGACTCAGCGGCACCTAACAACAACATAACATAGGTTTGTATAGAGAGCTCTGGTGGCCTAGTGGTAAGGAGCTGAGCTGTCAGTCCGTAGGTACATGGTTCGAACCTACCAGCTGTTGTATGGGAGAAGGCTAGGCAATCTCCTTCTGTGCCATTTTTTGCCTTTGAAAACCCACTGTAAGGTCAGCTATGAGTTGGTTCTAACTCGACAGTATATAACAAAACAGTATAGGTTTGTATACATGTTGTTGTTATGTGCCGTCAAATTGCTTGTGACTAATAGCGACCCTCTATACAAGAGCTCTAAACCCTGCTCTATCCTGTGCCAGCCTCACTGTCTCTGACACACCTATTCCCATTCTGCCAATCACTAAATTGATCCATCTCATTGAAGGTCTTCGTCTCATCTCATTGAAGGTCTTAATGTCTTGCACTGTCTCTTCACTCTCCCAAACATGATGTTCCTCTCCAAGGACTGGTCCCTCCTTGCAACATGCCCAAAGTATGTCAGATGAAGCTTTCATAATCCTTTCCTCCAAGGAGCAGCCAGGTTTCACCCTCTCTGGGACAAACCTATTTTCCTAGCAGCCCATGGTATATTCAACACTTTGCTCCAGCACCATAGCTCAAAGGCATAAATTCTTCTCTTATCCCTAGTCGCTGTCCAGGTCTCTGATACATATAGCATGCAATTGCAAAGATTGTGGCCTGAACCAGGCACACCTTAGTCTCCAGCCTGACCTCAGTACTCTGAAGAGGTCCCTGACAGCTGACTTTCCCAGTGCAATTCACCTCTTGATTTCCTGGCTGCTGGTACCAAATTTATTGTGGAGCCAAGCAAACTAAACTTGTTAACAATCTCAATCTCTTCACCATCCATTATGATGCTGCTAATTTGCCCAGTGGTGAGAATCTTTGTTTTCTTGATGTTGAGCTTCAATCCATAATGAAGGCTGCAGCAAGCGCTTCAGGTCCTCCTCAGATTCAGCAAGCCGGGTTGTGTCATCTGCATAACGCAGATTGTTAATAGATCTTCCACCAATCCTGATGCCACAATTCTCCTCATAGAGCCCAGCTTCTCGGATAATCTGCTCTGCATACATGGTGAAAAGGTATGGAGACAGGATGCATCCCTGGCGTACACCCTTCCCAATTTTGAACCATGCAGTGTTACCCTGCTCTATTCTGACTATTGCCTCTTGGTCCAAGTACAGGTTTCGCATTAGCACAATTAAATGTTCTGGGATTCCCATTCTTCTCAGAGTCAGCCACAGTTTGTTATGATCCACACAGTCAATTGCCTTTGCATAATCAATGAAACACAGATAGACATTCTTCTGGTATTCTCTGCTTTCAGCCAAGATCCGTCTAACATCAGCAGCAATATCCCTAGTACCACGACCCCTTCTAAACCCAGCCCGGACTTCCGGCAGTTCTCTGCTGATGTGCTGTTCTAATCGTTTTTGGATAATCTTCAGTAGAATCTTGCTTGCATGTGAAATCAATGACACTGTTCTGTAGTTTCCACACTCAGTTGGGTCACCTTTCTTTGGAATGGGAACAAATATAGATCTCTTCCAGCATCTGGAGAACAACCACTTGGCCACAATTAAGGTAGCATTTGAAAATGTGCTTATATTCAGCAAAGAAACTTCATTTTTAAAGAGTTGCCTCTGGCAAAGATTCTCATCACAGGGCTAATTGGCAGCATCAGAGATGGAGAGGAGATTGAGATTGTTAACAGTTTCAGCTTGCTGGGTTGCACAGTCAACATACTTGGCACTAGCAGTCAGGAAGTCAAAAGATTAATTACATTGGGAATGTCTGGTGTCAGGGATTTCTCCAGCATGCTGAAGAGCAGTGATGTCAGTCTGGAGACTTAAGATGTGTCTGATCCAGGCCGTGGTCTTTGCAATTACTTACTATGCATCAGAGAGTTGGACAGTGACTAAGGATGACAGGAGGATCGATGCCTCTGAGTTGTGGTGCTGAAGAAGTGTGTTGAACATTACATGTACAAAAAGAGCAAATAGGTTTGTCCTAGAGAACGTGAAACTGAATTGCTACTTTGAAGCAAGAATTTTGAAGCTCTTTTTCAGACACTTTAGACATGTTGCTAGGAGAGACCAGTACTTGAAGAAGGACATCATGTTTGGAAGGGTGGAGGTACAGTGCAAGAGGGGAAGACTTGAATGAGATGGACTGACATGGTAACTGGGTAAATAGGTTAGGTATGTTGAAGACAGACAAGTTCAGGATAGGGCAGAATTCAGAGTGGTTGTGCAGAGGGTCACTGTGAGTTGCAGGTGAGTCCATGGCACATAACAACAATGGTAAAGAGGGAAGATTACTGTTAAAATGTCTTGATACTGCTACTGTACTCAAAGGAATTCTCATGAGCTTTTTCTAGGTTGCTGAACAACTTTTAGTAATGTATAGACATTGCTAGTACTGTGAGAGATAGAGGTACACAATCTACAACATTTTGAATGTTGTTGTTGTTGTTATGTGCCATCAAGTCGCTTGCGACTCATAGTGACCCTGTGTACAACAGCCCTGAACTCTGCTCTGTCTTGTGCCAGTCGCACTGTCTCTGACACTCCCATTCCGATAACCCCAGTCACCGAATCAATCCATCTCATAGAGGGCCTTTCCCTCCTGCGCTGTTCCTCCACCCTCCCAAGCATGATGTCCTTCTCCAAGGACCGGTCTCTTCTTACAACATGTCCAAAGTATGTTAGACGGAGCCTCAGAATCCTTGCCTCCAAGGAGCCACCCGGTTTAACCCTTTCCAGGACAAATCTGTTTGTTTTCCTAGCAGTCCATGGTACTCTCAGTACTCTTCTCCAGCACCACAGCTCAAAGGAATCAATTCTCCTTTTATCCTCCTTGGTCATTGTCCAACTCTCTGATGCATAACAAGTGATTGCAAAGACCATGGCCTGTATCAGACGCACCTTGGTCTCCAGAGAGACACCATTGCTCTTCAGTACTTTGGAGAGGTCCCTAGCAGCAGACTTTCCCATGGCAATGCGCCTTTTAATTTCCTGGCTACTGGTGCCAAGAGTGTTGACTATGGAGCCAAGCAAACTAAAGCTGTGTACAATCTCAGTCTCTTCACCATCCATCCTGATGCTGCCAGTTGGCCCAGTGGTGAGAATCTTTGTCTTCTTGACATTGAGCCTCAATCCATATTGGAGGCTACAGTCCTTGATCCTCTGCAGCAGGTCCTCCTCAGTTTCAGCAAGCGGGGTTGTGTCATCCGCATAATGCAGATTGTTGATAGATCGTCCACCAATCTTGACCCCACATTTCTCCTCATAGAGCCCAGCCTCCCGGATAATCTGTTCTGCATACAGGTTGAAAAGGTATGAAGATAGGATGCATCCCTGGCGTACGCCCTTCCCAATTTTGAACCATGCAGTGTTCCCTTGCTCTGTTCTGACGACTGCCTCCTGGCCCAAGTATAGGTTTCGCATTAGAACTATCAAGTGTTCTGGGATTCCCATTCTTCTGAGTGTTGCTTAATTGGGAATCTGTGAGGAGCTGCCTGTTGTTTAGCTTTTTTGTTGCCTTTCTTTGTGGCTCCAGTGTAGGCTTTTCTCAGGCTTATTACTCTTATTTGTTGAATTCTTCTAGAGCAAACTTTCTTCAAAGCTCCTGCAAGTCAGGATTTTCTCCCTGCAGGTGTCACTATAGTTAACAGAAATATAACACTGCATCTCCCTGTGGTAGGATACTGACAGTGAAATTTCGTATAAGCCACAGGAAAGTTTCTGTAACACGAGCTGATTCTGTGCTTTCCCTTTGTAAATCACAGACAGGATTTATTAAACAAGAAAAGAGGGGGGAAAAAGGTAGCCCCTAAGAATGTAAATTATGCAAACTACAAATGCTGGTGAGGTCACGGAGAAACTGGAACTTATTCACTGTTGGTGGGAGTGTAAAATGGTACAGCCACTCTGGAAGGCTGTATGGCACTTTCTCAAAAAGTTAGAAATAAATACCATTTGACCCAGCAATTCCTCTACTGGGAATATACCCTAAAGAAACCATAACTGTCACCCAGGCAGATATATGCACACCCATGTTTATTGTGGCTTTGCTTACAATAGCAAAAAGTTGGAAACAACAATGGATAGAGAAGCTGTGGTATATTCACCCAGTGGAATACTATGCTGTATTGAAAAACAAGGAACTCATGCAATAGTATTAAAAATGGGTAACCGTGGCGGACATTATGCTGAGTGAAATATCTCAGTCACAGAAGGACAAATACTGCATAATGCCACTTTTGTAAAACAGGACTGACATTACAGTTGGAGTGAGACTGAGAAAAATTGGATAAATTATGTATACTGCTTTGAAACAGATGAGAGAGAACAGTTTTTTTTTCCCTATAATTATATTTTATTAATTTTCATAAACATTTACAGAGATTTTGGGCTTCCACTCATTCATTGTTGCACTATTCTCTCTACCCTCCTCCCAGTTTGTTCTTGTCCAAATGCCACAGTGCTTGTCAAAGCCAGTTCTGATTAATCTTCTTTGTCAGTGTGTCCTTTGCCATTCCCTATCACTCCTCCCTGAGAGAGACTTCACCCTGAGTCATAAGGAAAAGGGGATGGCGTATTCTCTTAGCTACTTCCTGCTGAAAAGGGACGCTGTGGGTTTCAGGGTGAAGATCTTCTCTCACGAGAGAGAACAGTTTAAAAGTGATATATGATTGGGTATTATGGTTATGACAAGAGTCCAGAATGAAGGCTGCATAGTGCAGTGTGCTGGGGGAGGGGGAGAATTGTATACCAATGAAAGAATTTTACTTTTCAAAGAGAAGAGCGAACTTGGGGGGAGGGGTGGGCAGGGAGAAAAATGCACCAATGAATGAATGGAAATACAAAATTTCTGTAAATGTTCATTAAAATTAATAACATTTTTAAAAATGGGAAAAACTTTTAAGAAAGGTAAAAAAAAGAATATAAATTATTGCATGGAAACATTTGGAAAATGTTTGCAACATTTGGGAAAATTATCTGGGTACTTTTTTTGTCCTTGCATAAGGTAAAGATACTCTCATACTATTGATAATGAATAGTGCTATAATCTTGAGTCTAGCTGGGCTCAGAACTTCTGCCTTGGACATAAAAGCAGTAACAGCATGAGAACAGTATCTGTTTACTGGATTGACGATACAATATTAATTAGTCAATCTGTTGATTGGTATAGGCCATTTTGAGTCACACAATCATAGGGTCTACTATGCTGAAAAGGATAGCATGAAGATGAATAATGTCCCAATCATTGTCATGAAGAACATTTCAAGATTTGACCTAAAGTACAAAGCTGTCAGAGGTGGGATAAGACTAACATTCATACTTTGTACATCCTAATTATTAAACGATGTTTACAGCTGTTTCTGCTCATTTTGATTGACTTCTAATTGGGCTTTTAGTCTAATATTCTAAGTGTCTTTGTTCTTTTGTTGTTTGTAGAGTTTCAGAGACCTGTTCTTTAAGAGGTTGATAACTAATCCTATTTCCTAGTCTCTCTTACTCTGGGAGCTCTACTAAAACCTGTCTGCCTTGGGACCCATTTGGCATTTGACATACTGGTGGCATAACTTTCAGCATCACAGAAACCCACATGTTACCTCAGTACAGCAAACTGACAGACAGGTGCTCTCAGTCTGTATGCTGAGCAAATCATTAGAGAAGCTGTACTCTATGAAAAAGAACGTGGCATCAGGATTAGAGGAAGACTCGTTAACAACCTACATTATGCAGATGACACAATCTTGCTTGCTGAAAGTAAGGAGAACTTGAAGCACTTGATCTAGACTATCAAAGAATACAGCTTTCATTATGGATTACATCTCAGTGCAAAGAAAATGAAAATTTTCACCACTGGACTTGTAGGCAACATCATGATAGATGGAGAAAAGATTTAAACAGTCAACAATGTCATCTTATTTAGATCACAATCCCTTGGGACTAGCAGTCAGGTAATTAGGAAACATATTTCACTGGGAAAATCGGCCTGCAGTCAGAGAAGCTCAAAATTATTGAGGAGGATAGTTAGAAGACTAAGGTACACCTGATTTAGGTAGTTGTCTTTTTTCAGTCACTTGCTATGCAACTGAGAGTTAGTTGGACAATGAATAAGAATGGCAGAAGAATAATAATTTATAACTTTGAGTTATGATGTTAGAGAATAGTATAGAATATCTCATGAACTGCCAAAAGAACAAACAGATATGTCTTGGAGAAAGTGCAACCAGAGCGCTCCTTGGAGGCAAAGATGAGAAAATTTCGTCTCACATGCTTTGGGCATGTTGCCAGGAGAAGCTCTGCTTTGGAGAGAGACATCATGCTTAGAAATTTGGAGTGTCAACAAAGAAGAGATGACCCTCAATGAGAAGGATTGGCACAGTGACTGTAGCAATGGGCTCAAGTGTGTCAGAGATGATAAGGATGGCACAGGATAGGGCAGGGTTCAGGTCTATTCTCAGATGGTCTCTATGGGTTGTTTACTCGACAGCCCCTAACAAGAAAGACCAGTTACTGTTGTTCACATTTAAGCAATGATCACTAATTCTAGACATAAAGAAATGAGAAATTTTTTTTACCACCTTACGCAGTCTGAAATTTATCAAACATGCACTTAAGATGCATTGATTGGCATCTAGAGATTGGAAACAAGGAACAGTTAGGTGGAAAATAGAAATAACAAAGGAATCATGACAGAATTTTGCACGACCTTGCAAGTCTTCATTGTAAATACCTTTTCAACAGCATAAACACTAGCTATATGGATAATAGAAGGAGAATTGATGTCTTTGAGCTGTGGTGCTGGAGAAGAATATTGAATATATCATAGACAGCTAGGAGAACACTTAGGAGAGGCATGGTTATGCTTGAGAGGATAGAAGGACAGCACAGGAGAGGAAGACCCTCGATGATATCAGTTGATTCAGTGACTGGAGTAATGGGGGTAGGGATATCAGAGACAATAAGATTGGCACAGGATAGAGCAGGGTTAAGGGCTGTTGTTCTTAAGGTCGGTATGAGTCACAGGCGACTCAATGGAACATAACAACAATAACAATATGCATGGGCCTTGCTAAATGCAATACCAGCAATCAAACTGACTGCATCAATAACGTTAGTGAAAAAACAATATGAGTAAGAATAAGGTCAGGAGCCTTATTCTCTTGAAGTTGTTCTCACAGCTGACCCCACAGCAGGCTCCAGAGGCTGTAATTTGTATGGTAGGAGATTCCCTGTGTTGCTCGCTCATGGTTGGTTGCTGGTGGATCAGACCACCTGTTCTTGAGTTGGCAGCATGACTCCTCATTCAGTGGGCCGCCACAGAGTAGTTAAAGCAAAAAAAAAAACCCCAAAACCAAAAAACAAACAAAAAACCCAACAGAAAAAACACAAACCCCGAAACAAAAACTAACCCAACCCCACCCCAAACCAATAAACTCAAGGAAGTAAAAGACCTATTAAAGAAAGGAGTCTACAGTGAGAAGAAGACAGAGTAAAACATTATGATGAAATATGCAAAAAAGTGGAGTTGGGAAACACTTGCTTGGCATTGCTCAAGCTGAAAGAACTGAAGAAATATTCAGACTTTGAGCTGCAATTTTGAAAAATTCTATGGGTAAAAGGTGCACCTGATACAAGCATGGCATTTTTACTTTCTTCCTATGCTTTCAAGAGTTGGACTAATAAGATGACTGAAGGAGAATCAGTGCCTTTTATTTGTAGTGCTGGTGAAAGTATTGAGTACTCCCATGGACTGCCAAGAGAACAAACAGATCTGTCTTGGAGGAATTGCAACCTGGGTGCTCCTTAGAGGCAATAATGGTGAAACTTTCCGTCATATACTTTGGGCGTGTTGTCAGGAGGGGCTAGCTAGTCCATGGAAAAAGACAGCCTGCTGGGAAAGGTGGAGGGTTAGTGAAAGAGAGCAAGACCCTCCCTGAGGTGGAGTGACACAGCGACTACAATTGACTTGATCATAGCGCAGATTGAGGATGATGCAGTGTAGGGCATGCATCTGTCTGACCTATTGGTCATAGTTGTGCTGTATGACAGTCAACTTGATGGCACCTAACAGCAACATGGGCAAACTAATGAATGATACAATATAGAGTCAGCGAATCAGAACGAGCTGAGGACTGAGGACATGGAAGAAAGAAGTTAAAATTATACTAACCAGGATGCTTCTTAGAGACAAGGATGATGAAGTTTCATGTTACATACTGTGGACATGATGTTAGGAGGGGCTATTTCTTGGAAAGGATATCATCCTGGAAAGGTGAAGGGTCATTGACAAAGAGAGGAGGATCCTTAACAAGGTGGGTTGACACAGTGACTGCACCAGTGGATTTGAATATATCAAATTATGAGAATGGCACAGGAGAGGGCAGGGTTCAGATCTGTTGTTCTCTTAGTTCTATGGGTTGCTGTGAGTTGAAGTTAACTTGATAACTCCTAACCACAGTGGCACTGGTGAATTGGCTGACAATTACCTGGCTTACTGATTAGAAGAAATCCCTATTTGTGCACAGTCCAAAGAAAGGTGATTCAGCAGCGTTTGTACTGGAGTGGCTTATCTGATGTTACTCTTCTTAAATAAGCTAGTATTTATTTTCACCGCATGACTACATAGGTCTATGCAAGTGTTAGATGTATTGGATAGCTTACTATTAATGTAAAAAGGCAAATGGCATCTTTCAGTGAGACCATATACATATGATGTTTAAAAATTAAGAAAGGTATGTGTTCACAGGAGCAATAACTTTGTAAGTTATTACCTAACTTGAGAGGGACTAGAGAGCATTTTGCTGAGTGAACTAACTCAGTCCCATAAGGATAAATATTGTATAAAACCATTAATGTAGAATGAGTATAAGGATCCAGAAGGGGTTGTAGAGGTTGGAAGCAGAGGGATGTGGATGTGCAGGGGGAGTGGGGATTGGGTTGTACAATTTGAGAGGTGGGGGGGGGGTGAGGGAAATTGAAAGAATTTGTTTGAATTTGTATTTGAGTTTTGTAAAGAAACTAGTGGAAAAAGGAAAAAAAATAAAGAAAAAATAAAAAAGAAAGGTGTGTGGCAGGATTATATCCTATCTCTATACTTATTTGTTCAGCAAACAGGTATGTATGCTGAGTGAGTCATTTGAGAAGCTAAAATCTCTGAGTAAGATTGTAGCATCAGGATTGGAAGAAGTCTCATCAACAAATAGTGGTATGCAGAGGAAACAACCTTGCTTGCTGAAAGTGAAGGGATTTGAAGCTATTGCTACAGAGGATCAAAGACTATCACCTTCACTATGAATTAAATCTCCACATCAAGAAAACAAAAATCCTCACCAATGGACAGATAGGCAATCTCATGATACATGAAGAAAAGTCTGAAATTGTCAATGATTTCATCTTATTTGGCTGTATATAATCAGCACCCTTTGTGTCAGCACTCAGGAGACATAGTGCACTGGGAAAGTTCTATACTCAGGGACGTCTCTAAATTACTGAGGAGTAATGATGTCAGTTTGGGTACAAAGGTGTATCTGATTCAAGTCAGGGTCTTCTCAATCACTAGTGCATCTGAGAACTAAACAGTGAGTAATAGAAGAGTTGATTATCTGTGATTGTAGTGTTGGAGAGAACACTGAATATTCCATGAACTGTCAAAAGAACACACACGTAAGACTTAGAGAAGGTGTGGCCAGATTGTTCCTGGGAGGCAAGGATAGGGAAGCTTTGTTTCACATACTGTGGGCATGTTACTAGGAGAGGGTGTTCTTTGGAAAGGGGCATCATGCATGGAAAGGAGGAGGGTCAGTGAGAGAGGAAGACCATCAATCAAGTGGATTGACACAGTGACTGCCCCTTAAGTATGTTAGAGATGATGAGGATGGTATAAGATAGAACAGGGTTCAAAGTTGTTCCTCTCAATTCGATGTCTTAACAACACAGATCACTTAATATAAGGATTGGTTGGTTTTGCCATCCCGCTAGGCTTAAGTATAGCAGTCTCAGAGGTGGAAAGTAGGGATTTATGACCATCAATAAGAAAGAACCAGAAACCTTTGGACCTGAGATATCTATATAAAGCAGAAGTGCAAAATTGTAACACCATAGTCAGTGCACGATCATTTGAGAGCAGCAGGGGTGGTACCAGCAGCAGCAGTTACAATGGCAGAGAGCCAGAGCCAAAGTGGCAGACAGCTGTGGGCTTCTGACTCATGGAACTTGAACTGAATGCTTTTGGCTGAGGTGTCTTGGCAGAGTGGGTACCTCTGATGGGGGGCAGAGCAGCACTGGCAACACTTGTCCTAGCAGCACAGAGGCCAAGGCCGAAAGGTTGAGGGTCCTGCCTTTTGGCACAGCTACAAGGCTATCCTGACTGAAGGATTCTAGGGTTTTGACCTGTATTGTAATGTTATTGAAAAAAATCTCTGAATTGTATTATCTGTGAGTTCTGTGTGATTATTACAGTGAATAATTAAACTGAACACAGAAGTAGTGAGTGCTTTGGAGGAACAGTTAAGTGTTAGCATCGTTAGAAGGTGACAAGCGTAGAGAGAGTGGGCATGAGTGGTGGTGGTGTCACATCTGACTCTATAGGAACTGGTTTTGTGTTGTTGTTGTTGTTGTTGGGAGATCTCCTTTGTGAAGTTTTAGTCAATGCCAGATGCTTCTTCCTGTACATTCACCACACTTGTTATATAATTTAACTTCATGGCAGTGAGACAGAGAGATACCACATGCAAGTAAATTTTGCTGAAGATAATTATAATTGGTTGTAGTGGAACATCAATAGGGGAATACCTAGGGGAGCTCTGGTGGCCTAGTGGTAAGAAGCTACAACTACAATCCCAGAGGTGCACGGTTCGAATCCACCAGATGCTCTGCCAGGGAAGGAGGGGCAATCTCCTCCTGTACCAGTCAGATCTGATTTGACGGTACACTCACACAAAAATAATGAAATAAAAAAAAAAAATAGGGGAATACCAGAAATCTAAGCCAATTTAGAAGAGAGTGCCACATAGATCTTGGCTGAAAGCAGAGAATACCAGAAAGATGTTTGTGTTTTATTGACTATGTTGAGGCATTCAGCTGTGTGGATCATAACAAATTAAGGATAAAATTTAGGAGAACTGGAATCCTGGAACACCTAATTGTGACCATATGGAATCTGTACATAAACTAAAAGGTAGTTCTAACAGACCACGAGGGTACTTCTGACTTAAAGTCAGGAAAAGTGTGACAAGGATTGTATCCTTTCTCTTTATATATTCAGTATATTTGCCGAGCAAATAATTTGAGAAACTGGACTATATGAAGAAGTATGTAGCATCAAGATTGGAGGAAGACTCATCTAAAACCTGCTTTATGCAGATGACACACCTTTGCTTGCTGAAAGTAGAGAGGTCTCAAAACACTGATGAACCTTAAGTGTCGTTTATACGTTACTGTAAAGAAAGCAAAAATCCTAATAGCTCTACAACTAAGCAACGTCAAGATAAGTGGAGAAAAGTTGGAAATGGTCAAAGATTTTAATTTTTCTTGGACACACAGTCAGTGCTCATGGAAGCAGCAGTTAAAATCAAAAGACATGGTTGTGTCATTAAGTGCTGTCGAGTTGAGTACAACTCTTAGCAACCCTATGAACAACACATCTGAACTTTACTCTATCTTGTGCCATCCTCATCATCTCTGGTATACTTGATCCCATTGCTGCGGCCACTGTGCCAGTCCATCTCATTGAGGATAGCATAGGTCTATGCAAGTGTTAGGTGTGTTGGATACACCTTAATCTCTTAAATAACTACAGAGACAGGATACAATTTGTCAGTCAGGACAGCTTTCTAAACCAGTAAATCTCGCAGTTCCTTCTTGCCAGTGCCCACAGGCAGGCTGTCTTTTGGCTGTGCTCATAGGCAAGCCATGCATATTGTGGCCTCTGTCCTGGCCTGGGCTATTGGCATGATCTTTACTGCTGGGCCTCTCTTCTGCCCTTCTTGGCTAAGTGCCACAGCTCTTTGGATCTACTTGCAAGTGCAAGGTGTTCTGCTCTGCCAAGCAAGCCTTCTGCTCTTAGCACTTAGCTCTTTTTCCCCATGGGCTGGGAAGCTCATCCCTGTTCTCTCGCACTGGTCTTCTTATTCCCACCACTGTGCCACTGCAATTTATCTTTTTAGTCACTTTTATTTTTGCCATTTCTCACCATTTCATGCCATCTCTCACCATCTTCAGTACTACAGCTCTGTGTGCTGGGTCTAGGAGATTCTTGGCATAGGGATCCTGAGTGTAAAGGATATGCTCCTCCTCAAGTTCTTCATAGTGGTGAGATCCACAGCCTCTGGAATTAATCCTTTTGCAAATCTGTTCCTCCTGTAAAGACCATGAGTTGTCAAATCCCCTTAGTAAGCTGGAATTTGTATAGTAATAGACCAGTCCTTACAATAATTTTATGTACCTTATTTGCAAAAATAAGATAATAATTTTCAATATTGCTGACATTGGAAAGAATGGGGATCCCAGCATACTTAATTGTGCTCATGTGAAACCTATACATAGACCCAAGAGGCTATTGTGGGAACAGAGCAAGGGAACGACATTGTTTGAAATTCAGAAAGATGTACACAAGGGTTATATACCCTTTCTTCATACCTATTCAGTCTGTATGCTGAGCAAATAGTTTGTGAAGCTGGACTTCATGAAGAAGAATGAGGCACCAGGATTGTAGGAACACTCCTCAACAACCTATGCTATTCAGATGGCACAGCCTTTCTTAGTGCAAGCAAGGGTGACTTGAAGCGCTTATTGCAGAAGATCAAGGACTACAGCCTCCAGTATGACTTTCATCTTAAGAAGATCTTTTCAATTACTTGCTATTCATGTGAGAGATGGATGATGAATAAGGGTGACAGAAGAAGAATTGAATGAAGCCTTTTAGGTGTGGAAAAGAGTACTGAATATCCCACAGACTGGCAAAAGAACGTACACGTATGTCTTAGGAAAAGTGAAGCCAGAGTGCTCCTTATGGGCAAGGATGACAAAGCTTCATCTCTCATACTCTGAACATGTTGCTAGAAGTTATAGCTTGGAAGCATGCAGGGTCAGAGAAAGAGAAGAAGACTTCATTGAGAGAGTGTGATGTCACCTACTTTGTTTCTCTTTTTCAGTAGTGTTTTGCTTATTTGGGGTTGCTTTCCATTCAAAATAAAATTAGAAATTGCCTTTTCCATCTCGTTGAAGAATGGAATTGGTATCTGTTTTGACATTGCATTAAACATGTAAATTGTCTTTTATAGAATTGTCATTTTTATGATTTTGAGTCTTTCTATCCATGAGTAACTTACTTTCAGCCAGGATACATTCAACATCAGCCGTGATATCCCTGGTGCCACAACCTCTTCTAAATTGAACTTCTGGCAATTCCCTATCTATGTACTGTTCCAGCCGTTTTTGAATGATCTTCAGTATTTTGCTTGCATGTGATATTAATTTTATTGTTCAGTAGTTTTCACATTCGGATGGATTACCATTCTTGGGAATGAGAACAAATAAGGACCTCCTCCAGTCTGTTGGCCAGATAGCTGTCCTCCAAATTTCCTGGCATAGATTGATGAGTGCATCCAAGGCGGTATCTGTTAATTGCAACAAGTCAGTTGGTATCCCATTAGTTCCTGGGGTCTTATTTTTTGCCCATGCCTTCAATGAAGCTTCTACTTCCTCCTTCATTACCATTGGTTTCTGTTCATATATTACTTACTGAAATTTTTCCAGTATCAATCAGTTCTTTCTGGTACAATGATTCTGTGTATTCCTTCCATCTTCTTTTGATGCTTTTTGGGTCATTCAGTATATTGCCCATAGCATCTTTCAATATTGCAACACAAGGCTTAAATTTGTTTTTCTGTTCTTTCAGCTTGAGAAATGCAGAGTGAATTTTATTCTCCAATTCCAGCTGTCTACACATGCATCTGAGAGCTGGACATTGAATAAATGTAACAGAAAAAGAATTGATACCTTTGAGCTGTAGTGTTGGAGAAGAGAACTGAACATCCCATGGATGGCCAAGAGAACAAACATATATGTATTGGAGAGGGTGCAGCCGGAATGTTCTTTGAAGGAAAGAATGATCAGGCTTCACCTGACATACTTTGGGCATGTTGTTAGAAGAGGCTATTCCTTGGAAAAGGACATGATGCTGGGAAGGGTGGCGGGTCAGTGAAGGAGAGGAAGACACTCAACCAGGTGAATTGATAATGGTGACTACTGCAATGGGCTCTTCTTGTTTGTCCTGTGCAAGGATGGTGCAGGGTTCAGATCTTTTATTCATAGGGTTGCATTGAGTCATACTCGACTCCATGGTACCTAACAGCAACAACAAGAAGTGAAAAGTGTATACGTAAAACCAGGAACCACCATCATTATCAATGGAGAGAGATTAAAGGCACTCCTCTTCAGAACAAGAACCAGACAAGGATCCCCACTGTCACCTCTCCTAATCAGTGTTTTAACAAAAGTATTAGTGAGTTCAGTAACACAAGACAAAGAAATAAAGGTCCAAATTGGCAAAGAGGAGGTACAAACTATCTCTATGTACAAATGATATGATTGTCTACTTAGAAAACCCTACAGATTCAGCGAAAATAATGTATATTTTATCTGCCAGTCTCTTACTTAGATAGAAGGTGACCTTATGGGGTAGTTTTGATTCAGGATTTGGAGTTTACTTTAGATGGATGCTGTTGTTGGGTTTTGTGTTTTTTTTTGTTGTTTTTAAATTTTTTTTTTTTTGCAAGCACCATCGTAATGTTGTTTTTAAATTTAAATTTATTAATTTCAGTAAAAATTTGCAGAGACTCTGGATTTCCATTCATTCATTGTTGCACATTTCTCCCTTCCCAACCCTCCCCCCTAGTACACTACTCCCTTGGAAAAGTAAAAGAAAAATTCTTTGATTGTTTTACAAATGCTCCCCGAGGTTCACTCCACCATGTAGCCTTTGCTTTAGACTCCTGTCATGACAAAAATACCTAATCAAATATCCCTTTTAAACAGTTTTCTCCCTCATCTGTTTCAATGCAGTATACATTATTGAACCCATCTTTCTCAGTCTCTCCCCAACCCCAAGGTCAGTCCTGTTTTACAACAGTGGCACCATGCAATATTTGTCCTTTTGTGACTGAGATACTTCACTCAGCATAATGTCCTCCAGAGTCAACCATTTTGAATAATATTGCATGAATCCCCCTGTTTTTCAATGCAACATAGTATTCTATTGTGTGAATATACCACAGCTTTTCCATCCATTTGTTTCTTAATGGGCACTTAGGTTGTTTCCAACTCCTTGCTATTGTGAACAAAGCGGCAATAAACATGGGTGTGCATATATCTCCTTGGATGTCAGTTATGGTCTCTTTGGGGTATATTCCCAATAGTGGAATTGCTGGGTCCAATGGTATCTCTATTTGCACTTTTTGAGAGAGTGCCCTACCGCCTTCCACAGGGGTTGCATCATTTTACACTCCCACCAACAGTGAATAAGTTCCAGTTTCTCCACAACCTCGCCAGCGTTTGTTGCTTGCTGTTCTGTTAAATTTTGCTATTCTGACTGGGGTGAGATGATATCTTAGAGTTTTAATTTGTATCTCCCTTAGAGCTAGAGATTTTGAACATTTCTTCATATGTTTGTTAGCCATCTGAATGTCTTCTTTGGTGAAGTGTCTGTTCATATCCTGTGCCAATTTTTCTATTGGGTTATTTACCTTTATCTTGTTGTGGTGCTTAAGTATTTTATAAATTCTGGATGTAAGTCCCTTATCTGATATGTCATTATCAGATACTTTTTCCCAATTGGTGGCTTCCATTTTTACCCTGTTGGAGAAGTTTTTGGATGTGCATAGGGATTTGATTCTTAGAAGATCCCATTCATCTACTTTATCTTCTCCTGGTTTTAGGAATGCTGTTGTTGTTACGTGCCCTGGAGTAGGAAATGACCCATAGCCGATACTCTAGTGGATTTTCAGGGGCAGCAAATCACATGGGATGAGATTCCCATCTTTATCCTGCAGCAATGGGTAGATTCAAACTTCAGGCTCCTTAACTCTAAGACACCAGTCTTGAGGAATTCGCCAGTCTTCACTAGTCCTGGATGTCTAGAATTTGAGTTCTGTTTGACATCTTTGTTCGGTTCTCTCAGGATCTGTGTATTGTGGTCCTGGTTAGAATGATTCATAGTGATAGCCAGGAATTATCCAGTTCTGGTCTCAAGGTAGATAAGGTTGTAGTATAGATATTAATACTGTGTACTGCTTTCTTCCTCCAGTCTGTAGTTTTTTTCTTTCTTCTTTTAGGCATGTAAAAACCATTAGTTGTAGATGGCCACTTGCAAGCTTTGAAGATCTCCGATGCCACCTACTAAACAATGATGAAGAATATAAATGTTATATACTGTGTTTTTCTTTTTATAATTTTTTTATTATGAATTTTAATGAAAGTTTACAGAGACTTAAAGTTTCCATTCATTCATTGTTGTACTTATCTCCCTGCCCTCCCTCTCCCCTCTAATTCACTCTTCTCTTAGAAAAGTAAAAAAAAAATTCTTTCATTGTTATACAGTCCCTCCCCCCCCCCAAGTACACTCGGCTGTGCAGCCTTTACTCGGGACTCCTATCATGACAGTAATACCTAATCATATATTCCATTTAAACAGTTCTCTCCCTCATCTGTTTCAATGCAGTACACACTATTTATCCCTCCTTTCTCAGTCTTCCCTTAACCCCGATGCCAGTCCTATTTTACAACAGTGGCCCTATGCAATATTTGTCCTTTTGTGACTGAGATATTTCAGTCAGCATAATGTCCTCCAGGGTCAGCCATTTTGTATAATATTTCATTAGGTCCTTGTTTTTCAATGCAGTGTAGTATTCCATTGTGTGAATACACCAGAGCTTCTCTATCCTTTCGTTTGTTAATGGACACTTGGGTTGTTTCCAACTCTTTGCTATTGTGAACAAAGCCAAAATAAACATGGGTGTGCATATATCTGTTTGGGTGGCAGTTATGGTTTCTTTAGGGTATATTCCCAGTAGTGGAATTGCTGAGTCAAATGGTATTATTATTTGCAACTTACTTTAATAGTATTGTTACCACTGTCATTCAGATATATGCACCAACAACCAGAGCCAAAGAAGAAGAAATAGATGATTTCTACCCACTTTTACAGTCGGAGATAGATCGAACATCCAATCAAGATGCATTGATAATAATGGGTGACTGGACTGCAAAAGTTGGAAACAGAGAAGAAGAATCAGTAGTTGGAAAACATAGGCTTGGTGACAGGAATGA